>NW_027192743.1:600000-882722 GCF_949987515.2 Delphinus delphis
GGGGCACACGGGATAGGAGATGGTTCGCCAGTTTCGCAGGATGACTTCTCTCCGTGCCGGAACGGCGGCTCCTGGCTTCTGAGGAACCTTAGCCTAAACAGGCCCCTGGAGAAAGCTCTTCACATTCATAGCAAGGGCAACGTACTGCTCTCTGGCTTGCCTGGGTTGAACGCCCCAGTCGTCAAAGAGCCTCGCGAAGGCAGTGCTGCGCAGACTCCCTCTGCCAGTCGCACGGCCTCCTTGACTGAAAGAGAACTGCAGTGCCAAAAGACACCGCGCTGACGACTGGCTCCGGGAAGAGACTCGGGACAGCACTCTCACAGAAGCGAAAGCTAGGCCGTGGGCCCAGCCTGAGGAGCAGTACGTACGTTTGCCACACTTCTTTACACAGCTAGGCGTGAGCCAGAGAGCCTTGGTCACTGAGGCCTACCTAAGGTACCGCCATACTTACCCAGTAGATCCCACGCAGAGGTCCCTGTGCCCCAAAGGGCCTCCACGGAAGGGCCCTGTTCCTCCCGTTGTGTTTCCTTGAGGTAATCAGAAAGCACTGAGGATACCTGTAGGAGCTCAGGTATGAAGCTGGGCGACCCTGGCCAAACCTGATTCCCCTCCGTGGTAGACGAGACGGTGGCGGGTCCTAAGCTGCCTGAGGCACACTCCTCGCGCGCACCTTCTCTTTGCTGCCGGAAGGCCTCACATAAGAGGTCTGAGTTGACTCGTGACAGAAGAAGTCCGGGTTGACTCGTGCGAGGCCTGCTGCTCTCCGTTCCTTGCTGGGAGCTTCAGCAGGAGCGCTCTGGAGCTCGCCGGCAGGAGAATTGTGAGTCCCCCCGCCCCACCCCGGCCTCAAGCAAAAGTCCAGGTTTCCCCCGTTAGTAACACCTCGGAGTGCCCGAGGGAGCGGAGGGGCAAGCCTTAACGGAATGCTTCAACCGTGGAAGGTATTTCACGAGACACTGTGCACTCACGTTCGTTGTAACAACTGTCAAAGGGCACTCACTGTATGCCTTCCAACTCCTCGGCCGTGTTTGAGCCCCAGGAAGGAAATGCGTTCGTTTGACTAAGCTCCGTGAACGTGCAACGGTGATGGCGAAGCGCTGCCCTGTTCGCTCGAAAGCTCTCGTTCGTGCGGCCTTCACACGGCCTCAAGGTACGCAGTTCTAAACAGCCTTACATTCCATGCTGGTGTGCCAAGCCCCCCACCCACCCGCAGGGAGGAATTTGGGCTCTTCTGAGAAACACCAGTGTGCGCCACAAGTGAAACCAGGGCGTCTCCCCCAGGACGTCGCCGACCGGCAGCCGGATGCCAGAGGTGTACTTCCAGCCGGAAAAAGAGGGAAAAGGACAGCTTTCCCAGGGACAATGCTGGACCCTTGGGACCATCCAGAATCACCAAGGCCTCAACTTTGCACGGCCTGGGGAACGCTCTTCCTCACGTCCAGCAATCCCCACGTCAAAACCTTTCTCAGCAGAGGCAGGCACTCTCTCCCTTGTACTAGATAGCTCGGCAGAGCCTTCCGAGAAACATGCTGCGTCATTCAGCTTGAACGTGGGACGCGGAGGGGAGAGTACGCTTTCTCCCCGTTTGGAGGCGCCTTGCGCTTGGCTTCAAAGCTGCCTGAACAGCACTGGCGGCCCGACGTCTCTGCACGGCAGGATTGTCGTTGTGGGCCGAGGCTGCGTGTTCTCCCAAAGCGAAAACCGTGCTGGCAATCCCTTTCTAGGAACTCCTCCCACGGCACCACAGGTTCAGCTCCGGCCGAACGAAAGGTGACCTCAGGCCTCAAGGTAAGTTCCAGTGTTTCACGTCGGGGGACTTGGGTGTGCAGTGGTTTCCATGAGGCCATACTCCACCACGGAGTGCCTTAACTCTGCGAAGCTCCTGGGGGCACACGGGATAGGAGATCGTTCGCCAGTTTCGCAGGATGACTTCTCTCCGTGCCGGAACGGCGGCTCCTGGCTTCTGAGGAACCTTAGCCTAAACAGGCCCCTGGAGAAAGCTCTTCACATTCATAGCAAGGGCAACGTACTGCTCTCTGGCTTGCCTGGGTTGAACGCCCCAGTCGTCAAAGAGCCTCGCGAAGGCAGTGCTGCGCAGACTCCCTCTGCCAGTCGCACGGCCTCCTTGACTGAAAGAGAACTGCAGTGCCAAAAGACACCGCGCTGACGACTGGCTCCGGGAAGAGACTCGGGACAGCACTCTCACAGAAGCGAAAGCTAGGCCGTGGGCCCAGCCTGAGGAGCAGTACGTACGTTTGCCACACTTCTTTACACAGCTAGGCGTGAGCCAGAGAGCCTTGGTCACTGAGGCCTACCTAAGGTACCGCCATACTTACCCAGTAGATCCCACGCAGAGGTCCCTGTGCCCCAAAGGGCCTCCACGGAAGGGCCCTGTTCCTCCCGTTGTGTTTCCTTGAGGTAATCAGAAAGCACTGAGGATACCTGTAGGAGCTCAGGTATGAAGCTGGGCGACCCTGGCCAAACCTGATTCCCCTCCGTGGTAGACGAGACGGTGGCGGGTCCTAAGCTGCCTGAGGCACACTCCTCGCGCGCACCTTCTCTTTGCTGCCGGAAGGCCTCACATAAGAGGTCTGAGTTGACTCGTGACAGAAGAAGTCTGGGTTGACTCGTGCGAGGCCTGCTGCTCTCCGTTCCTTGCTGGGAGCTTCAGCAGGAGCGCTCTGGAGCTCGCCGGCAGGAGAATTGTGAGTCCCCCCGCCCCACCCCGGCCTCAAGCAAAAGTCCAGGTTTCCCCCGTTAGTAACACCTCGGAGTGCCCGAGGGAGCGGAGGGGCAAGCCTTAACGGAATGCTTCAACCGTGGAAGGTATTTCACGAGACACTGTGCACTCACGTTCGTTGTAACAACTGTCAAAGGGCACTCACTGTATGCCTTCCAACTCCTCGGCCGTGTTTGAGCCCCAGGAAGGAAATGCGTTCGTTTGACTAAGCTCCGTGAACGTGCAACGGTGATGGCGAAGCGCTGCCCTGTTCGCTCGAAAGCTCTCGTTCGTGCGGCCTTCACACGGCCTCAAGGTACGCAGTTCTAAACAGCCTTACATTCCATGCTGGTGTGCCAAGCCCCCCACCCACCCGCAGGGAGGAATTTGGGCTCTTCTGAGAAACACCAGTGTGCGCCACAAGTGAAACCAGGGCGTCTCCCCCAGGACGTCGCCGACCGGCAGCCGGATGCCAGAGGTGTACTTCCAGCCGGAAAAAGAGGGAAAAGGACAGCTTTCCCAGGGACAATGCTGGACCCTTGGGACCATCCAGAATCACCAAGGCCTCAACTTTGCACGGCCTGGGGAACGCTCTTCCTCACGTCCAGCAATCCCCACGTCAAAACCTTTCTCAGCAGAGGCAGGCACTCTCTCCCTTGTACTAGATAGCTCGGCAGAGCCTTCCGAGAAACATGCTGCGTCATTCAGCTTGAACGTGGGAGGCGGAGGGGAGAGTACGCTTTCTCCCCGTTTGGAGGCGCCTTGCGCTTGGCTTCAAAGCTGCCTGAACAGCACTGGCGGCCCGACGTCTCTGCACGGCAGGATTGTCGTTGTGGGCCGAGGCTGCGTGTTCTCCCAAAGCGAAAACCGTGCTGGCAATCCCTTTCTAGGAACTCCTCCCACGGCACCGCAGGTTCAGCTCCGGCCGAACGAAAGGTGACCTCAGGCCTCAAGGTAAGTTCCAGTGTTTCACGTCGGGGGACTTGGGTGTGCAGTGGTTTCCATGAGGCCATACTCCACCACGGAGTGCCTTAACTCTGCGAAGCTCCTGGGGGCACACGGGATAGGAGATGGTTCGCCAGTTTCGCAGGATGACTTCTCTCCGTGCCGGAACGGCGGCTCCTGGCTTCTGAGGAACCTTAGCCTAAACAGGCCCCTGGAGAAAGCTCTTCACATTCATAGCAAGGGCAACGTACTGCTCTCTGGCTTGCCTGGGTTGAACGCCCCAGTCGTCAAAGAGCCTCGCGAAGGCAGTGCTGCGCAGACTCCCTCTGCCAGTCGCACGGCCTCCTTGACTGAAAGAGAACTGCAGTGCCAAAAGACACCGCGCTGACGACTGGCTCCGGGAAGAGACTCGGGACAGCACTCTCACAGAAGCGAAAGCTAGGCCGTGGGCCCAGCCTGAGGAGCAGTACGTACGTTTGCCACACTTCTTTACACAGCTAGGCGTGAGCCAGAGAGCCTTGGTCACTGAGGCCTACCTAAGGTACCGCCATACTTACCCAGTAGATCCCACGCAGAGGTCCCTGTGCCCCAAAGGGCCTCCACGGAAGGGCCCTGTTCCTCCCGTTGTGTTTCCTTGAGGTAATCAGAAAGCACTGAGGATACCTGTAGGAGCTCAGGTATGAAGCTGGGCGACCCTGGCCAAACCTGATTCCCCTCCGTGGTAGACGAGACGGTGGCGGGTCCTAAGCTGCCTGAGGCACACTCCTCGCGCGCACCTTCTCTTTGCTGCCGGAAGGCCTCACATAAGAGGTCTGAGTTGACTCGTGACAGAAGAAGTCTGGGTTGACTCGTGCGAGGCCTGCTGCTCTCCGTTCCTTGCTGGGAGCTTCAGCAGGAGCGCTCTGGAGCTCGCCGGCAGGAGAATTGTGAGTCCCCCCGCCCCACCCCGGCCTCAAGCAAAAGTCCAGGTTTCCCCCGTTAGTAACACCTCGGAGTGCCCGAGGGAGCGGAGGGGCAAGCCTTAACGGAATGCTTCAACCGTGGAAGGTATTTCACGAGACACTGTGCACTCACGTTCGTTGTAACAACTGTCAAAGGGCACTCACTGTATGCCTTCCAACTCCTCGGCCGTGTTTGAGCCCCAGGAAGGAAATGCGTTCGTTTGACTAAGCTCCGTGAACGTGCAACGGTGATGGCGAAGCGCTGCCCTGTTCGCTCGAAAGCTCTCGTTCGTGCGGCCTTCACACGGCCTCAAGGTACGCAGTTCTAAACAGCCTTACATTCCATGCTGGTGTGCCAAGCCCCCCACCCACCCGCAGGGAGGAATTTGGGCTCTTCTGAGAAACACCAGTGTGCGCCACAAGTGAAACCAGGGCGTCTCCCCCAGGACGTCGCCGACCGGCAGCCGGATGCCAGAGGTGTACTTCCAGCCGGAAAAAGAGGGAAAAGGACAGCTTTCCCAGGGACAATGCTGGACCCTTGGGACCATCCAGAATCACCAAGGCCTCAACTTTGCACGGCCTGGGGAACGCTCTTCCTCACGTCCAGCAATCCCCACGTCAAAACCTTTCTCAGCAGAGGCAGGCACTCTCTCCCTTGTACTGGATAGCTCGGCAGAGCCTTCCGAGAAACATGCTGCGTCATTCAGCTTGAACGTGGGAGGCGGAGGGGAGAGTACGCTTTCTCCCCGTTTGGAGGCGCCTTGCGCTTGGCTTCAAAGCTGCCTGAACAGCACTGGCGGCCCGACGTCTCTGCACGGCAGGATTGTCGTTGTGGGCCGAGGCTGCGTGTTCTCCCAAAGCGAAAACCGTGCTGGCAATCCCTTTCTAGGAACTCCTCCCACGGCACCACAGGTTCAGCTCCGGCCGAACGAAAGGTGACCTCAGGCCTCAAGGTAAGTTCCAGTGTTTCACGTCGGGGGACTTGGGTGTGCAGTGGTTTCCATGAGGCCATACTCCACCACGGAGTGCCTTAACTCTGCGAAGCTCCTGGGGGCACACGGGATAGGAGATGGTTCGCCAGTTTCGCAGGATGACTTCTCTCCGTGCCGGAACGGCGGCTCCTGGCTTCTGAGGAACCTTAGCCTAAACAGGCCCCTGGAGAAAGCTCTTCACATTCATAGCAAGGGCAACGTACTGCTCTCTGGCTTGCCTGGGTTGAACGCCCCAGTCGTCAAAGAGCCTCGCGAAGGCAGTGCTGCGCAGACTCCCTCTGCCAGTCGCACGGCCTCCTTGACTGAAAGAGAACTGCAGTGCCAAAAGACACCGCGCTGACGACTGGCTCCGGGAAGAGACTCGGGACAGCACTCTCACAGAAGCGAAAGCTAGGCCGTGGGCCCAGCCTGAGGAGCAGTACGTACGTTTGCCACACTTCTTTACACAGCTAGGCGTGAGCCAGAGAGCCTTGGTCACTGAGGCCTACCTAAGGTACCGCCATACTTACCCAGTAGATCCCACGCAGAGGTCCCTGTGCCCCAAAGGGCCTCCACGGAAGGGCCCTGTTCCTCCCGTTGTGTTTCCTTGAGGTAATCAGAAAGCACTGAGGATACCTGTAGGAGCTCAGGTATGAAGCTGGGCGACCCTGGCCAAACCTGATTCCCCTCCGTGGTAGACGAGACGGTGGCGGGTCCTAAGCTGCCTGAGGCACACTCCTCGCGCGCACCTTCTCTTTGCTGCCGGAAGGCCTCACATAAGAGGTCTGAGTTGACTCGTGACAGAAGAAGTCCGGGTTGACTCGTGCGAGGCCTGCTGCTCTCCGTTCCTTGCTGGGAGCTTCAGCAGGAGCGCTCTGGAGCTCGCCGGCAGGAGAATTGTGAGTCCCCCCGCCCCACCCCGGCCTCAAGCAAAAGTCCAGGTTTCCCCCGTTAGTAACACCTCGGAGTGCCCGAGGGAGCGGAGGGGCAAGCCTTAACGGAATGCTTCAACCGTGGAAGGTATTTCACGAGACACTGTGCACTCACGTTCGTTGTAACAACTGTCAAAGGGCACTCACTGTATGCCTTCCAACTCCTCGGCCGTGTTTGAGCCCCAGGAAGGAAATGCGTTCGTTTGACTAAGCTCCGTGAACGTGCAACGGTGATGGCGAAGCGCTGCCCTGTTCGCTCGAAAGCTCTCGTTCGTGCGGCCTTCACACGGCCTCAAGGTACGCAGTTCTAAACAGCCTTACATTCCATGCTGGTGTGCCAAGCCCCCCACCCACCCGCAGGGAGGAATTTGGGCTCTTCTGAGAAACACCAGTGTGCGCCACAAGTGAAACCAGGGCGTCTCCCCCAGGACGTCGCCGACCGGCAGCCGGATGCCAGAGGTGTACTTCCAGCCGGAAAAAGAGGGAAAAGGACAGCTTTCCCAGGGACAATGCTGGACCCTTGGGACCATCCAGAATCACCAAGGCCTCAACTTTGCACGGCCTGGGGAACGCTCTTCCTCACGTCCAGCAATCCCCACGTCAAAACCTTTCTCAGCAGAGGCAGGCACTCTCTCCCTTGTACTAGATAGCTCGGCAGAGCCTTCCGAGAAACATGCTGCGTCATTCAGCTTGAACGTGGGACGCGGAGGGGAGAGTACGCTTTCTCCCCGTTTGGAGGCGCCTTGCGCTTGGCTTCAAAGCTGCCTGAACAGCACTGGCGGCCCGACGTCTCTGCACGGCAGGATTGTCGTTGTGGGCCGAGGCTGCGTGTTCTCCCAAAGCGAAAACCGTGCTGGCAATCCCTTTCTAGGAACTCCTCCCACGGCACCACAGGTTCAGCTCCGGCCGAACGAAAGGTGACCTCAGGCCTCAAGGTAAGTTCCAGTGTTTCACGTCGGGGGACTTGGGTGTGCAGTGGTTTCCATGAGGCCATACTCCACCACGGAGTGCCTTAACTCTGCGAAGCTCCTGGGGGCACACGGGATAGGAGATCGTTCGCCAGTTTCGCAGGATGACTTCTCTCCGTGCCGGAACGGCGGCTCCTGGCTTCTGAGGAACCTTAGCCTAAACAGGCCCCTGGAGAAAGCTCTTCACATTCATAGCAAGGGCAACGTACTGCTCTCTGGCTTGCCTGGGTTGAACGCCCCAGTCGTCAAAGAGCCTCGCGAAGGCAGTGCTGCGCAGACTCCCTCTGCCAGTCGCACGGCCTCCTTGACTGAAAGAGAACTGCAGTGCCAAAAGACACCGCGCTGACGACTGGCTCCGGGAAGAGACTCGGGACAGCACTCTCACAGAAGCGAAAGCTAGGCCGTGGGCCCAGCCTGAGGAGCAGTACGTACGTTTGCCACACTTCTTTACACAGCTAGGCGTGAGCCAGAGAGCCTTGGTCACTGAGGCCTACCTAAGGTACCGCCATACTTACCCAGTAGATCCCACGCAGAGGTCCCTGTGCCCCAAAGGGCCTCCACGGAAGGGCCCTGTTCCTCCCGTTGTGTTTCCTTGAGGTAATCAGAAAGCACTGAGGATACCTGTAGGAGCTCAGGTATGAAGCTGGGCGACCCTGGCCAAACCTGATTCCCCTCCGTGGTAGACGAGACGGTGGCGGGTCCTAAGCTGCCTGAGGCACACTCCTCGCGCGCACCTTCTCTTTGCTGCCGGAAGGCCTCACATAAGAGGTCTGAGTTGACTCGTGACAGAAGAAGTCTGGGTTGACTCGTGCGAGGCCTGCTGCTCTCCGTTCCTTGCTGGGAGCTTCAGCAGGAGCGCTCTGGAGCTCGCCGGCAGGAGAATTGTGAGTCCCCCCGCCCCACCCCGGCCTCAAGCAAAAGTCCAGGTTTCCCCCGTTAGTAACACCTCGGAGTGCCCGAGGGAGCGGAGGGGCAAGCCTTAACGGAATGCTTCAACCGTGGAAGGTATTTCACGAGACACTGTGCACTCACGTTCGTTGTAACAACTGTCAAAGGGCACTCACTGTATGCCTTCCAACTCCTCGGCCGTGTTTGAGCCCCAGGAAGGAAATGCGTTCGTTTGACTAAGCTCCGTGAACGTGCAACGGTGATGGCGAAGCGCTGCCCTGTTCGCTCGAAAGCTCTCGTTCGTGCGGCCTTCACACGGCCTCAAGGTACGCAGTTCTAAACAGCCTTACATTCCATGCTGGTGTGCCAAGCCCCCCACCCACCCGCAGGGAGGAATTTGGGCTCTTCTGAGAAACACCAGTGTGCGCCACAAGTGAAACCAGGGCGTCTCCCCCAGGACGTCGCCGACCGGCAGCCGGATGCCAGAGGTGTACTTCCAGCCGGAAAAAGAGGGAAAAGGACAGCTTTCCCAGGGACAATGCTGGACCCTTGGGACCATCCAGAATCACCAAGGCCTCAACTTTGCACGGCCTGGGGAACGCTCTTCCTCACGTCCAGCAATCCCCACGTCAAAACCTTTCTCAGCAGAGGCAGGCACTCTCTCCCTTGTACTAGATAGCTCGGCAGAGCCTTCCGAGAAACATGCTGCGTCATTCAGCTTGAACGTGGGAGGCGGAGGGGAGAGTACGCTTTCTCCCCGTTTGGAGGCGCCTTGCGCTTGGCTTCAAAGCTGCCTGAACAGCACTGGCGGCCCGACGTCTCTGCACGGCAGGATTGTCGTTGTGGGCCGAGGCTGCGTGTTCTCCCAAAGCGAAAACCGTGCTGGCAATCCCTTTCTAGGAACTCCTCCCACGGCACCGCAGGTTCAGCTCCGGCCGAACGAAAGGTGACCTCAGGCCTCAAGGTAAGTTCCAGTGTTTCACGTCGGGGGACTTGGGTGTGCAGTGGTTTCCATGAGGCCATACTCCACCACGGAGTGCCTTAACTCTGCGAAGCTCCTGGGGGCACACGGGATAGGAGATGGTTCGCCAGTTTCGCAGGATGACTTCTCTCCGTGCCGGAACGGCGGCTCCTGGCTTCTGAGGAACCTTAGCCTAAACAGGCCCCTGGAGAAAGCTCTTCACATTCATAGCAAGGGCAACGTACTGCTCTCTGGCTTGCCTGGGTTGAACGCCCCAGTCGTCAAAGAGCCTCGCGAAGGCAGTGCTGCGCAGACTCCCTCTGCCAGTCGCACGGCCTCCTTGACTGAAAGAGAACTGCAGTGCCAAAAGACACCGCGCTGACGACTGGCTCCGGGAAGAGACTCGGGACAGCACTCTCACAGAAGCGAAAGCTAGGCCGTGGGCCCAGCCTGAGGAGCAGTACGTACGTTTGCCACACTTCTTTACACAGCTAGGCGTGAGCCAGAGAGCCTTGGTCACTGAGGCCTACCTAAGGTACCGCCATACTTACCCAGTAGATCCCACGCAGAGGTCCCTGTGCCCCAAAGGGCCTCCACGGAAGGGCCCTGTTCCTCCCGTTGTGTTTCCTTGAGGTAATCAGAAAGCACTGAGGATACCTGTAGGAGCTCAGGTATGAAGCTGGGCGACCCTGGCCAAACCTGATTCCCCTCCGTGGTAGACGAGACGGTGGCGGGTCCTAAGCTGCCTGAGGCACACTCCTCGCGCGCACCTTCTCTTTGCTGCCGGAAGGCCTCACATAAGAGGTCTGAGTTGACTCGTGACAGAAGAAGTCCGGGTTGACTCGTGCGAGGCCTGCTGCTCTCCGTTCCTTGCTGGGAGCTTCAGCAGGAGCGCTCTGGAGCTCGCCGGCAGGAGAATTGTGAGTCCCCCCGCCCCACCCCGGCCTCAAGCAAAAGTCCAGGTTTCCCCCGTTAGTAACACCTCGGAGTGCCCGAGGGAGCGGAGGGGCAAGCCTTAACGGAATGCTTCAACCGTGGAAGGTATTTCACGAGACACTGTGCACTCACGTTCGTTGTAACAACTGTCAAAGGGCACTCACTGTATGCCTTCCAACTCCTCGGCCGTGTTTGAGCCCCAGGAAGGAAATGCGTTCGTTTGACTAAGCTCCGTGAACGTGCAACGGTGATGGCGAAGCGCTGCCCTGTTCGCTCGAAAGCTCTCGTTCGTGCGGCCTTCACACGGCCTCAAGGTACGCAGTTCTAAACAGCCTTACATTCCATGCTGGTGTGCCAAGCCCCCCACCCACCCGCAGGGAGGAATTTGGGCTCTTCTGAGAAACACCAGTGTGCGCCACAAGTGAAACCAGGGCGTCTCCCCCAGGACGTCGCCGACCGGCAGCCGGATGCCAGAGGTGTACTTCCAGCCGGAAAAAGAGGGAAAAGGACAGCTTTCCCAGGGACAATGCTGGACCCTTGGGACCATCCAGAATCACCAAGGCCTCAACTTTGCACGGCCTGGGGAACGCTCTTCCTCACGTCCAGCAATCCCCACGTCAAAACCTTTCTCAGCAGAGGCAGGCACTCTCTCCCTTGTACTGGATAGCTCGGCAGAGCCTTCCGAGAAACATGCTGCGTCATTCAGCTTGAACGTGGGAGGCGGAGGGGAGAGTACGCTTTCTCCCCGTTTGGAGGCGCCTTGCGCTTGGCTTCAAAGCTGCCTGAACAGCACTGGCGGCCCGACGTCTCTGCACGGCAGGATTGTCGTTGTGGGCCGAGGCTGCGTGTTCTCCCAAAGCGAAAACCGTGCTGGCAATCCCTTTCTAGGAACTCCTCCCACGGCACCGCAGGTTCAGCTCCGGCCGAACGAAAGGTGACCTCAGGCCTCAAGGTAAGTTCCAGTGTTTCACGTCGGGGGACTTGGGTGTGCAGTGGTTTCCATGAGGCCATACTCCACCACGGAGTGCCTTAACTCTGCGAAGCTCCTGGGGGCACACGGGATAGGAGATGGTTCGCCAGTTTCGCAGGATGACTTCTCTCCGTGCCGGAACGGCGGCTCCTGGCTTCTGAGGAACCTTAGCCTAAACAGGCCCCTGGAGAAAGCTCTTCACATTCATAGCAAGGGCAACGTACTGCTCTCTGGCTTGCCTGGGTTGAACGCCCCAGTCGTCAAAGAGCCTCGCGAAGGCAGTGCTGCGCAGACTCCCTCTGCCAGTCGCACGGCCTCCTTGACTGAAAGAGAACTGCAGTGCCAAAAGACACCGCGCTGACGACTGGCTCCGGGAAGAGACTCGGGACAGCACTCTCACAGAAGCGAAAGCTAGGCCGTGGGCCCAGCCTGAGGAGCAGTACGTACGTTTGCCACACTTCTTTACACAGCTAGGCGTGAGCCAGAGAGCCTTGGTCACTGAGGCCTACCTAAGGTACCGCCATACTTACCCAGTAGATCCCACGCAGAGGTCCCTGTGCCCCAAAGGGCCTCCACGGAAGGGCCCTGTTCCTCCCGTTGTGTTTCCTTGAGGTAATCAGAAAGCACTGAGGATACCTGTAGGAGCTCAGGTATGAAGCTGGGCGACCCTGGCCAAACCTGATTCCCCTCCGTGGTAGACGAGACGGTGGCGGGTCCTAAGCTGCCTGAGGCACACTCCTCGCGCGCACCTTCTCTTTGCTGCCGGAAGGCCTCACATAAGAGGTCTGAGTTGACTCGTGACAGAAGAAGTCCGGGTTGACTCGTGCGAGGCCTGCTGCTCTCCGTTCCTTGCTGGGAGCTTCAGCAGGAGCGCTCTGGAGCTCGCCGGCAGGAGAATTGTGAGTCCCCCCGCCCCACCCCGGCCTCAAGCAAAAGTCCAGGTTTCCCCCGTTAGTAACACCTCGGAGTGCCCGAGGGAGCGGAGGGGCAAGCCTTAACGGAATGCTTCAACCGTGGAAGGTATTTCACGAGACACTGTGCACTCACGTTCGTTGTAACAACTGTCAAAGGGCACTCACTGTATGCCTTCCAACTCCTCGGCCGTGTTTGAGCCCCAGGAAGGAAATGCGTTCGTTTGACTAAGCTCCGTGAACGTGCAACGGTGATGGCGAAGCGCTGCCCTGTTCGCTCGAAAGCTCTCGTTCGTGCGGCCTTCACACGGCCTCAAGGTACGCAGTTCTAAACAGCCTTACATTCCATGCTGGTGTGCCAAGCCCCCCACCCACCCGCAGGGAGGAATTTGGGCTCTTCTGAGAAACACCAGTGTGCGCCACAAGTGAAACCAGGGCGTCTCCCCCAGGACGTCGCCGACCGGCAGCCGGATGCCAGAGGTGTACTTCCAGCCGGAAAAAGAGGGAAAAGGACAGCTTTCCCAGGGACAATGCTGGACCCTTGGGACCATCCAGAATCACCAAGGCCTCAACTTTGCACGGCCTGGGGAACGCTCTTCCTCACGTCCAGCAATCCCCACGTCAAAACCTTTCTCAGCAGAGGCAGGCACTCTCTCCCTTGTACTAGATAGCTCGGCAGAGCCTTCCGAGAAACATGCTGCGTCATTCAGCTTGAACGTGGGAGGCGGAGGGGAGAGTACGCTTTCTCCCCGTTTGGAGGCGCCTTGCGCTTGGCTTCAAAGCTGCCTGAACAGCACTGGCGGCCCGACGTCTCTGCACGGCAGGATTGTCGTTGTGGGCCGAGGCTGCGTGTTCTCCCAAAGCGAAAACCGTGCTGGCAATCCCTTTCTAGGAACTCCTCCCACGGCACCGCAGGTTCAGCTCCGGCCGAACGAAAGGTGACCTCAGGCCTCAAGGTAAGTTCCAGTGTTTCACGTCGGGGGACTTGGGTGTGCAGTGGTTTCCATGAGGCCATACTCCACCACGGAGTGCCTTAACTCTGCGAAGCTCCTGGGGGCACACGGGATAGGAGATGGTTCGCCAGTTTCGCAGGATGACTTCTCTCCGTGCCGGAACGGCGGCTCCTGGCTTCTGAGGAACCTTAGCCTAAACAGGCCCCTGGAGAAAGCTCTTCACATTCATAGCAAGGGCAACGTACTGCTCTCTGGCTTGCCTGGGTTGAACGCCCCAGTCGTCAAAGAGCCTCGCGAAGGCAGTGCTGCGCAGACTCCCTCTGCCAGTCGCACGGCCTCCTTGACTGAAAGAGAACTGCAGTGCCAAAAGACACCGCGCTGACGACTGGCTCCGGGAAGAGACTCGGGACAGCACTCTCACAGAAGCGAAAGCTAGGCCGTGGGCCCAGCCTGAGGAGCAGTACGTACGTTTGCCACACTTCTTTACACAGCTAGGCGTGAGCCAGAGAGCCTTGGTCACTGAGGCCTACCTAAGGTACCGCCATACTTACCCAGTAGATCCCACGCAGAGGTCCCTGTGCCCCAAAGGGCCTCCACGGAAGGGCCCTGTTCCTCCCGTTGTGTTTCCTTGAGGTAATCAGAAAGCACTGAGGATACCTGTAGGAGCTCAGGTATGAAGCTGGGCGACCCTGGCCAAACCTGATTCCCCTCCGTGGTAGACGAGACGGTGGCGGGTCCTAAGCTGCCTGAGGCACACTCCTCGCGCGCACCTTCTCTTTGCTGCCGGAAGGCCTCACATAAGAGGTCTGAGTTGACTCGTGACAGAAGAAGTCTGGGTTGACTCGTGCGAGGCCTGCTGCTCTCCGTTCCTTGCTGGGAGCTTCAGCAGGAGCGCTCTGGAGCTCGCCGGCAGGAGAATTGTGAGTCCCCCCGCCCCACCCCGGCCTCAAGCAAAAGTCCAGGTTTCCCCCGTTAGTAACACCTCGGAGTGCCCGAGGGAGCGGAGGGGCAAGCCTTAACGGAATGCTTCAACCGTGGAAGGTATTTCACGAGACACTGTGCACTCACGTTCGTTGTAACAACTGTCAAAGGGCACTCACTGTATGCCTTCCAACTCCTCGGCCGTGTTTGAGCCCCAGGAAGGAAATGCGTTCGTTTGACTAAGCTCCGTGAACGTGCAACGGTGATGGCGAAGCGCTGCCCTGTTCGCTCGAAAGCTCTCGTTCGTGCGGCCTTCACACGGCCTCAAGGTACGCAGTTCTAAACAGCCTTACATTCCATGCTGGTGTGCCAAGCCCCCCACCCACCCGCAGGGAGGAATTTGGGCTCTTCTGAGAAACACCAGTGTGCGCCACAAGTGAAACCAGGGCGTCTCCCCCAGGACGTCGCCGACCGGCAGCCGGATGCCAGAGGTGTACTTCCAGCCGGAAAAAGAGGGAAAAGGACAGCTTTCCCAGGGACAATGCTGGACCCTTGGGACCATCCAGAATCACCAAGGCCTCAACTTTGCACGGCCTGGGGAACGCTCTTCCTCACGTCCAGCAATCCCCACGTCAAAACCTTTCTCAGCAGAGGCAGGCACTCTCTCCCTTGTACTGGATAGCTCGGCAGAGCCTTCCGAGAAACATGCTGCGTCATTCAGCTTGAACGTGGGAGGCGGAGGGGAGAGTACGCTTTCTCCCCGTTTGGAGGCGCCTTGCGCTTGGCTTCAAAGCTGCCTGAACAGCACTGGCGGCCCGACGTCTCTGCACGGCAGGATTGTCGTTGTGGGCCGAGGCTGCGTGTTCTCCCAAAGCGAAAACCGTGCTGGCAATCCCTTTCTAGGAACTCCTCCCACGGCACCACAGGTTCAGCTCCGGCCGAACGAAAGGTGACCTCAGGCCTCAAGGTAAGTTCCAGTGTTTCACGTCGGGGGACTTGGGTGTGCAGTGGTTTCCATGAGGCCATACTCCACCACGGAGTGCCTTAACTCTGCGAAGCTCCTGGGGGCACACGGGATAGGAGATGGTTCGCCAGTTTCGCAGGATGACTTCTCTCCGTGCCGGAACGGCGGCTCCTGGCTTCTGAGGAACCTTAGCCTAAACAGGCCCCTGGAGAAAGCTCTTCACATTCATAGCAAGGGCAACGTACTGCTCTCTGGCTTGCCTGGGTTGAACGCCCCAGTCGTCAAAGAGCCTCGCGAAGGCAGTGCTGCGCAGACTCCCTCTGCCAGTCGCACGGCCTCCTTGACTGAAAGAGAACTGCAGTGCCAAAAGACACCGCGCTGACGACTGGCTCCGGGAAGAGACTCGGGACAGCACTCTCACAGAAGCGAAAGCTAGGCCGTGGGCCCAGCCTGAGGAGCAGTACGTACGTTTGCCACACTTCTTTACACAGCTAGGCGTGAGCCAGAGAGCCTTGGTCACTGAGGCCTACCTAAGGTACCGCCATACTTACCCAGTAGATCCCACGCAGAGGTCCCTGTGCCCCAAAGGGCCTCCACGGAAGGGCCCTGTTCCTCCCGTTGTGTTTCCTTGAGGTAATCAGAAAGCACTGAGGATACCTGTAGGAGCTCAGGTATGAAGCTGGGCGACCCTGGCCAAACCTGATTCCCCTCCGTGGTAGACGAGACGGTGGCGGGTCCTAAGCTGCCTGAGGCACACTCCTCGCGCGCACCTTCTCTTTGCTGCCGGAAGGCCTCACATAAGAGGTCTGAGTTGACTCGTGACAGAAGAAGTCCGGGTTGACTCGTGCGAGGCCTGCTGCTCTCCGTTCCTTGCTGGGAGCTTCAGCAGGAGCGCTCTGGAGCTCGCCGGCAGGAGAATTGTGAGTCCCCCCGCCCCACCCCGGCCTCAAGCAAAAGTCCAGGTTTCCCCCGTTAGTAACACCTCGGAGTGCCCGAGGGAGCGGAGGGGCAAGCCTTAACGGAATGCTTCAACCGTGGAAGGTATTTCACGAGACACTGTGCACTCACGTTCGTTGTAACAACTGTCAAAGGGCACTCACTGTATGCCTTCCAACTCCTCGGCCGTGTTTGAGCCCCAGGAAGGAAATGCGTTCGTTTGACTAAGCTCCGTGAACGTGCAACGGTGATGGCGAAGCGCTGCCCTGTTCGCTCGAAAGCTCTCGTTCGTGCGGCCTTCACACGGCCTCAAGGTACGCAGTTCTAAACAGCCTTACATTCCATGCTGGTGTGCCAAGCCCCCCACCCACCCGCAGGGAGGAATTTGGGCTCTTCTGAGAAACACCAGTGTGCGCCACAAGTGAAACCAGGGCGTCTCCCCCAGGACGTCGCCGACCGGCAGCCGGATGCCAGAGGTGTACTTCCAGCCGGAAAAAGAGGGAAAAGGACAGCTTTCCCAGGGACAATGCTGGACCCTTGGGACCATCCAGAATCACCAAGGCCTCAACTTTGCACGGCCTGGGGAACGCTCTTCCTCACGTCCAGCAATCCCCACGTCAAAACCTTTCTCAGCAGAGGCAGGCACTCTCTCCCTTGTACTAGATAGCTCGGCAGAGCCTTCCGAGAAACATGCTGCGTCATTCAGCTTGAACGTGGGACGCGGAGGGGAGAGTACGCTTTCTCCCCGTTTGGAGGCGCCTTGCGCTTGGCTTCAAAGCTGCCTGAACAGCACTGGCGGCCCGACGTCTCTGCACGGCAGGATTGTCGTTGTGGGCCGAGGCTGCGTGTTCTCCCAAAGCGAAAACCGTGCTGGCAATCCCTTTCTAGGAACTCCTCCCACGGCACCACAGGTTCAGCTCCGGCCGAACGAAAGGTGACCTCAGGCCTCAAGGTAAGTTCCAGTGTTTCACGTCGGGGGACTTGGGTGTGCAGTGGTTTCCATGAGGCCATACTCCACCACGGAGTGCCTTAACTCTGCGAAGCTCCTGGGGGCACACGGGATAGGAGATCGTTCGCCAGTTTCGCAGGATGACTTCTCTCCGTGCCGGAACGGCGGCTCCTGGCTTCTGAGGAACCTTAGCCTAAACAGGCCCCTGGAGAAAGCTCTTCACATTCATAGCAAGGGCAACGTACTGCTCTCTGGCTTGCCTGGGTTGAACGCCCCAGTCGTCAAAGAGCCTCGCGAAGGCAGTGCTGCGCAGACTCCCTCTGCCAGTCGCACGGCCTCCTTGACTGAAAGAGAACTGCAGTGCCAAAAGACACCGCGCTGACGACTGGCTCCGGGAAGAGACTCGGGACAGCACTCTCACAGAAGCGAAAGCTAGGCCGTGGGCCCAGCCTGAGGAGCAGTACGTACGTTTGCCACACTTCTTTACACAGCTAGGCGTGAGCCAGAGAGCCTTGGTCACTGAGGCCTACCTAAGGTACCGCCATACTTACCCAGTAGATCCCACGCAGAGGTCCCTGTGCCCCAAAGGGCCTCCACGGAAGGGCCCTGTTCCTCCCGTTGTGTTTCCTTGAGGTAATCAGAAAGCACTGAGGATACCTGTAGGAGCTCAGGTATGAAGCTGGGCGACCCTGGCCAAACCTGATTCCCCTCCGTGGTAGACGAGACGGTGGCGGGTCCTAAGCTGCCTGAGGCACACTCCTCGCGCGCACCTTCTCTTTGCTGCCGGAAGGCCTCACATAAGAGGTCTGAGTTGACTCGTGACAGAAGAAGTCTGGGTTGACTCGTGCGAGGCCTGCTGCTCTCCGTTCCTTGCTGGGAGCTTCAGCAGGAGCGCTCTGGAGCTCGCCGGCAGGAGAATTGTGAGTCCCCCCGCCCCACCCCGGCCTCAAGCAAAAGTCCAGGTTTCCCCCGTTAGTAACACCTCGGAGTGCCCGAGGGAGCGGAGGGGCAAGCCTTAACGGAATGCTTCAACCGTGGAAGGTATTTCACGAGACACTGTGCACTCACGTTCGTTGTAACAACTGTCAAAGGGCACTCACTGTATGCCTTCCAACTCCTCGGCCGTGTTTGAGCCCCAGGAAGGAAATGCGTTCGTTTGACTAAGCTCCGTGAACGTGCAACGGTGATGGCGAAGCGCTGCCCTGTTCGCTCGAAAGCTCTCGTTCGTGCGGCCTTCACACGGCCTCAAGGTACGCAGTTCTAAACAGCCTTACATTCCATGCTGGTGTGCCAAGCCCCCCACCCACCCGCAGGGAGGAATTTGGGCTCTTCTGAGAAACACCAGTGTGCGCCACAAGTGAAACCAGGGCGTCTCCCCCAGGACGTCGCCGACCGGCAGCCGGATGCCAGAGGTGTACTTCCAGCCGGAAAAAGAGGGAAAAGGACAGCTTTCCCAGGGACAATGCTGGACCCTTGGGACCATCCAGAATCACCAAGGCCTCAACTTTGCACGGCCTGGGGAACGCTCTTCCTCACGTCCAGCAATCCCCACGTCAAAACCTTTCTCAGCAGAGGCAGGCACTCTCTCCCTTGTACTAGATAGCTCGGCAGAGCCTTCCGAGAAACATGCTGCGTCATTCAGCTTGAACGTGGGAGGCGGAGGGGAGAGTACGCTTTCTCCCCGTTTGGAGGCGCCTTGCGCTTGGCTTCAAAGCTGCTTGAACAGCACTGGCGGCCCGACGTCTCTGCACGGCAGGATTGTCGTTGTGGGCCGAGGCTGCGTGTTCTCCCAAAGCGAAAACCGTGCTGGCAATCCCTTTCTAGGAACTCCTCCCACGGCACCGCAGGTTCAGCTCCGGCCGAACGAAAGGTGACCTCAGGCCTCAAGGTAAGTTCCAGTGTTTCACGTCGGGGGACTTGGGTGTGCAGTGGTTTCCATGAGGCCATACTCCACCACGGAGTGCCTTAACTCTGCGAAGCTCCTGGGGGCACACGGGATAGGAGATGGTTCGCCAGTTTCGCAGGATGACTTCTCTCCGTGCCGGAACGGCGGCTCCTGGCTTCTGAGGAACCTTAGCCTAAACAGGCCCCTGGAGAAAGCTCTTCACATTCATAGCAAGGGCAACGTACTGCTCTCTGGCTTGCCTGGGTTGAACGCCCCAGTCGTCAAAGAGCCTCGCGAAGGCAGTGCTGCGCAGACTCCCTCTGCCAGTCGCACGGCCTCCTTGACTGAAAGAGAACTGCAGTGCCAAAAGACACCGCGCTGACGACTGGCTCCGGGAAGAGACTCGGGACAGCACTCTCACAGAAGCGAAAGCTAGGCCGTGGGCCCAGCCTGAGGAGCAGTACGTACGTTTGCCACACTTCTTTACACAGCTAGGCGTGAGCCAGAGAGCCTTGGTCACTGAGGCCTACCTAAGGTACCGCCATACTTACCCAGTAGATCCCACGCAGAGGTCCCTGTGCCCCAAAGGGCCTCCACGGAAGGGCCCTGTTCCTCCCGTTGTGTTTCCTTGAGGTAATCAGAAAGCACTGAGGATACCTGTAGGAGCTCAGGTATGAAGCTGGGCGACCCTGGCCAAACCTGATTCCCCTCCGTGGTAGACGAGACGGTGGCGGGTCCTAAGCTGCCTGAGGCACACTCCTCGCGCGCACCTTCTCTTTGCTGCCGGAAGGCCTCACATAAGAGGTCTGAGTTGACTCGTGACAGAAGAAGTCCGGGTTGACTCGTGCGAGGCCTGCTGCTCTCCGTTCCTTGCTGGGAGCTTCAGCAGGAGCGCTCTGGAGCTCGCCGGCAGGAGAATTGTGAGTCCCCCCGCCCCACCCCGGCCTCAAGCAAAAGTCCAGGTTTCCCCCGTTAGTAACACCTCGGAGTGCCCGAGGGAGCGGAGGGGCAAGCCTTAACGGAATGCTTCAACCGTGGAAGGTATTTCACGAGACACTGTGCACTCACGTTCGTTGTAACAACTGTCAAAGGGCACTCACTGTATGCCTTCCAACTCCTCGGCCGTGTTTGAGCCCCAGGAAGGAAATGCGTTCGTTTGACTAAGCTCCGTGAACGTGCAACGGTGATGGCGAAGCGCTGCCCTGTTCGCTCGAAAGCTCTCGTTCGTGCGGCCTTCACACGGCCTCAAGGTACGCAGTTCTAAACAGCCTTACATTCCATGCTGGTGTGCCAAGCCCCCCACCCACCCGCAGGGAGGAATTTGGGCTCTTCTGAGAAACACCAGTGTGCGCCACAAGTGAAACCAGGGCGTCTCCCCCAGGACGTCGCCGACCGGCAGCCGGATGCCAGAGGTGTACTTCCAGCCGGAAAAAGAGGGAAAAGGACAGCTTTCCCAGGGACAATGCTGGACCCTTGGGACCATCCAGAATCACCAAGGCCTCAACTTTGCACGGCCTGGGGAACGCTCTTCCTCACGTCCAGCAATCCCCACGTCAAAACCTTTCTCAGCAGAGGCAGGTACTCTCTCCCTTGTACTGGATAGCTCGGCAGAGCCTTCCGAGAAACATGCTGCGTCATTCAGCTTGAACGTGGGAGGCGGAGGGGAGAGTACGCTTTCTCCCCGTTTGGAGGCGCCTTGCGCTTGGCTTCAAAGCTGCCTGAACAGCACTGGCGGCCCGACGTCTCTGCACGGCAGGATTGTCGTTGTGGGCCGAGGCTGCGTGTTCTCCCAAAGCGAAAACCGTGCTGGCAATCCCTTTCTAGGAACTCCTCCCACGGCACCGCAGGTTCAGCTCCGGCCGAACGAAAGGTGACCTCAGGCCTCAAGGTAAGTTCCAGTGTTTCACGTCGGGGGACTTGGGTGTGCAGTGGTTTCCATGAGGCCATACTCCACCACGGAGTGCCTTAACTCTGCGAAGCTCCTGGGGGCACACGGGATAGGAGATGGTTCGCCAGTTTCGCAGGATGACTTCTCTCCGTGCCGGAACGGCGGCTCCTGGCTTCTGAGGAACCTTAGCCTAAACAGGCCCCTGGAGAAAGCTCTTCACATTCATAGCAAGGGCAACGTACTGCTCTCTGGCTTGCCTGGGTTGAACGCCCCAGTCGTCAAAGAGCCTCGCGAAGGCAGTGCTGCGCAGACTCCCTCTGCCAGTCGCACGGCCTCCTTGACTGAAAGAGAACTGCAGTGCCAAAAGACACCGCGCTGACGACTGGCTCCGGGAAGAGACTCGGGACAGCACTCTCACAGAAGCGAAAGCTAGGCCGTGGGCCCAGCCTGAGGAGCAGTACGTACGTTTGCCACACTTCTTTACACAGCTAGGCGTGAGCCAGAGAGCCTTGGTCACTGAGGCCTACCTAAGGTACCGCCATACTTACCCAGTAGATCCCACGCAGAGGTCCCTGTGCCCCAAAGGGCCTCCACGGAAGGGCCCTGTTCCTCCCGTTGTGTTTCCTTGAGGTAATCAGAAAGCACTGAGGATACCTGTAGGAGCTCAGGTATGAAGCTGGGCGACCCTGGCCAAACCTGATTCCCCTCCGTGGTAGACGAGACGGTGGCGGGTCCTAAGCTGCCTGAGGCACACTCCTCGCGCGCACCTTCTCTTTGCTGCCGGAAGGCCTCACATAAGAGGTCTGAGTTGACTCGTGACAGAAGAAGTCCGGGTTGACTCGTGCGAGGCCTGCTGCTCTCCGTTCCTTGCTGGGAGCTTCAGCAGGAGCGCTCTGGAGCTCGCCGGCAGGAGAATTGTGAGTCCCCCCGCCCCACCCCGGCCTCAAGCAAAAGTCCAGGTTTCCCCCGTTAGTAACACCTCGGAGTGCCCGAGGGAGCGGAGGGGCAAGCCTTAACGGAATGCTTCAACCGTGGAAGGTATTTCACGAGACACTGTGCACTCACGTTCGTTGTAACAACTGTCAAAGGGCACTCACTGTATGCCTTCCAACTCCTCGGCCGTGTTTGAGCCCCAGGAAGGAAATGCGTTCGTTTGACTAAGCTCCGTGAACGTGCAACGGTGATGGCGAAGCGCTGCCCTGTTCGCTCGAAAGCTCTCGTTCGTGCGGCCTTCACACGGCCTCAAGGTACGCAGTTCTAAACAGCCTTACATTCCATGCTGGTGTGCCAAGCCCCCCACCCACCCGCAGGGAGGAATTTGGGCTCTTCTGAGAAACACCAGTGTGCGCCACAAGTGAAACCAGGGCGTCTCCCCCAGGACGTCGCCGACCGGCAGCCGGATGCCAGAGGTGTACTTCCAGCCGGAAAAAGAGGGAAAAGGACAGCTTTCCCAGGGACAATGCTGGACCCTTGGGACCATCCAGAATCACCAAGGCCTCAACTTTGCACGGCCTGGGGAACGCTCTTCCTCACGTCCAGCAATCCCCACGTCAAAACCTTTCTCAGCAGAGGCAGGCACTCTCTCCCTTGTACTAGATAGCTCGGCAGAGCCTTCCGAGAAACATGCTGCGTCATTCAGCTTGAACGTGGGAGGCGGAGGGGAGAGTACGCTTTCTCCCCGTTTGGAGGCGCCTTGCGCTTGGCTTCAAAGCTGCCTGAACAGCACTGGCGGCCCGACGTCTCTGCACGGCAGGATTGTCGTTGTGGGCCGAGGCTGCGTGTTCTCCCAAAGCGAAAACCGTGCTGGCAATCCCTTTCTAGGAACTCCTCCCACGGCACCGCAGGTTCAGCTCCGGCCGAACGAAAGGTGACCTCAGGCCTCAAGGTAAGTTCCAGTGTTTCACGTCGGGGGACTTGGGTGTGCAGTGGTTTCCATGAGGCCATACTCCACCACGGAGTGCCTTAACTCTGCGAAGCTCCTGGGGGCACACGGGATAGGAGATGGTTCGCCAGTTTCGCAGGATGACTTCTCTCCGTGCCGGAACGGCGGCTCCTGGCTTCTGAGGAACCTTAGCCTAAACAGGCCCCTGGAGAAAGCTCTTCACATTCATAGCAAGGGCAACGTACTGCTCTCTGGCTTGCCTGGGTTGAACGCCCCAGTCGTCAAAGAGCCTCGCGAAGGCAGTGCTGCGCAGACTCCCTCTGCCAGTCGCACGGCCTCCTTGACTGAAAGAGAACTGCAGTGCCAAAAGACACCGCGCTGACGACTGGCTCCGGGAAGAGACTCGGGACAGCACTCTCACAGAAGCGAAAGCTAGGCCGTGGGCCCAGCCTGAGGAGCAGTACGTACGTTTGCCACACTTCTTTACACAGCTAGGCGTGAGCCAGAGAGCCTTGGTCACTGAGGCCTACCTAAGGTACCGCCATACTTACCCAGTAGATCCCACGCAGAGGTCCCTGTGCCCCAAAGGGCCTCCACGGAAGGGCCCTGTTCCTCCCGTTGTGTTTCCTTGAGGTAATCAGAAAGCACTGAGGATACCTGTAGGAGCTCAGGTATGAAGCTGGGCGACCCTGGCCAAACCTGATTCCCCTCCGTGGTAGACGAGACGGTGGCGGGTCCTAAGCTGCCTGAGGCACACTCCTCGCGCGCACCTTCTCTTTGCTGCCGGAAGGCCTCACATAAGAGGTCTGAGTTGACTCGTGACAGAAGAAGTCTGGGTTGACTCGTGCGAGGCCTGCTGCTCTCCGTTCCTTGCTGGGAGCTTCAGCAGGAGCGCTCTGGAGCTCGCCGGCAGGAGAATTGTGAGTCCCCCCGCCCCACCCCGGCCTCAAGCAAAAGTCCAGGTTTCCCCCGTTAGTAACACCTCGGAGTGCCCGAGGGAGCGGAGGGGCAAGCCTTAACGGAATGCTTCAACCGTGGAAGGTATTTCACGAGACACTGTGCACTCACGTTCGTTGTAACAACTGTCAAAGGGCACTCACTGTATGCCTTCCAACTCCTCGGCCGTGTTTGAGCCCCAGGAAGGAAATGCGTTCGTTTGACTAAGCTCCGTGAACGTGCAACGGTGATGGCGAAGCGCTGCCCTGTTCGCTCGAAAGCTCTCGTTCGTGCGGCCTTCACACGGCCTCAAGGTACGCAGTTCTAAACAGCCTTACATTCCATGCTGGTGTGCCAAGCCCCCCACCCACCCGCAGGGAGGAATTTGGGCTCTTCTGAGAAACACCAGTGTGCGCCACAAGTGAAACCAGGGCGTCTCCCCCAGGACGTCGCCGACCGGCAGCCGGATGCCAGAGGTGTACTTCCAGCCGGAAAAAGAGGGAAAAGGACAGCTTTCCCAGGGACAATGCTGGACCCTTGGGACCATCCAGAATCACCAAGGCCTCAACTTTGCACGGCCTGGGGAACGCTCTTCCTCACGTCCAGCAATCCCCACGTCAAAACCTTTCTCAGCAGAGGCAGGCACTCTCTCCCTTGTACTAGATAGCTCGGCAGAGCCTTCCGAGAAACATGCTGCGTCATTCAGCTTGAACGTGGGAGGCGGAGGGGAGAGTACGCTTTCTCCCCGTTTGGAGGCGCCTTGCGCTTGGCTTCAAAGCTGCCTGAACAGCACTGGCGGCCCGACGTCTCTGCACGGCAGGATTGTCGTTGTGGGCCGAGGCTGCGTGTTCTCCCAAAGCGAAAACCGTGCTGGCAATCCCTTTCTAGGAACTCCTCCCACGGCACCGCAGGTTCAGCTCCGGCCGAACGAAAGGTGACCTCAGGCCTCAAGGTAAGTTCCAGTGTTTCACGTCGGGGGACTTGGGTGTGCAGTGGTTTCCATGAGGCCATACTCCACCACGGAGTGCCTTAACTCTGCGAAGCTCCTGGGGGCACACGGGATAGGAGATCGTTCGCCAGTTTCGCAGGATGACTTCTCTCCGTGCCGGAACGGCGGCTCCTGGCTTCTGAGGAACCTTAGCCTAAACAGGCCCCTGGAGAAAGCTCTTCACATTCATAGCAAGGGCAACGTACTGCTCTCTGGCTTGCCTGGGTTGAACGCCCCAGTCGTCAAAGAGCCTCGCGAAGGCAGTGCTGCGCAGACTCCCTCTGCCAGTCGCACGGCCTCCTTGACTGAAAGAGAACTGCAGTGCCAAAAGACACCGCGCTGACGACTGGCTCCGGGAAGAGACTCGGGACAGCACTCTCACAGAAGCGAAAGCTAGGCCGTGGGCCCAGCCTGAGGAGCAGTACGTACGTTTGCCACACTTCTTTACACAGCTAGGCGTGAGCCAGAGAGCCTTGGTCACTGAGGCCTACCTAAGGTACCGCCATACTTACCCAGTAGATCCCACGCAGAGGTCCCTGTGCCCCAAAGGGCCTCCACGGAAGGGCCCTGTTCCTCCCGTTGTGTTTCCTTGAGGTAATCAGAAAGCACTGAGGATACCTGTAGGAGCTCAGGTATGAAGCTGGGCGACCCTGGCCAAACCTGATTCCCCTCCGTGGTAGACGAGACGGTGGCGGGTCCTAAGCTGCCTGAGGCACACTCCTCGCGCGCACCTTCTCTTTGCTGCCGGAAGGCCTCACATAAGAGGTCTGAGTTGACTCGTGACAGAAGAAGTCTGGGTTGACTCGTGCGAGGCCTGCTGCTCTCCGTTCCTTGCTGGGAGCTTCAGCAGGAGCGCTCTGGAGCTCGCCGGCAGGAGAATTGTGAGTCCCCCCGCCCCACCCCGGCCTCAAGCAAAAGTCCAGGTTTCCCCCGTTAGTAACACCTCGGAGTGCCCGAGGGAGCGGAGGGGCAAGCCTTAACGGAATGCTTCAACCGTGGAAGGTATTTCACGAGACACTGTGCACTCACGTTCGTTGTAACAACTGTCAAAGGGCACTCACTGTATGCCTTCCAACTCCTCGGCCGTGTTTGAGCCCCAGGAAGGAAATGCGTTCGTTTGACTAAGCTCCGTGAACGTGCAACGGTGATGGCGAAGCGCTGCCCTGTTCGCTCGAAAGCTCTCGTTCGTGCGGCCTTCACACGGCCTCAAGGTACGCAGTTCTAAACAGCCTTACATTCCATGCTGGTGTGCCAAGCCCCCCACCCACCCGCAGGGAGGAATTTGGGCTCTTCTGAGAAACACCAGTGTGCGCCACAAGTGAAACCAGGGCGTCTCCCCCAGGACGTCGCCGACCGGCAGCCGGATGCCAGAGGTGTACTTCCAGCCGGAAAAAGAGGGAAAAGGACAGCTTTCCCAGGGACAATGCTGGACCCTTGGGACCATCCAGAATCACCAAGGCCTCAACTTTGCACGGCCTGGGGAACGCTCTTCCTCACGTCCAGCAATCCCCACGTCAAAACCTTTCTCAGCAGAGGCAGGCACTCTCTCCCTTGTACTGGATAGCTCGGCAGAGCCTTCCGAGAAACATGCTGCGTCATTCAGCTTGAACGTGGGAGGCGGAGGGGAGAGTACGCTTTCTCCCCGTTTGGAGGCGCCTTGCGCTTGGCTTCAAAGCTGCCTGAACAGCACTGGCGGCCCGACGTCTCTGCACGGCAGGATTGTCGTTGTGGGCCGAGGCTGCGTGTTCTCCCAAAGCGAAAACCGTGCTGGCAATCCCTTTCTAGGAACTCCTCCCACGGCACCGCAGGTTCAGCTCCGGCCGAACGAAAGGTGACCTCAGGCCTCAAGGTAAGTTCCAGTGTTTCACGTCGGGGGACTTGGGTGTGCAGTGGTTTCCATGAGGCCATACTCCACCACGGAGTGCCTTAACTCTGCGAAGCTCCTGGGGGCACACGGGATAGGAGCTCGTTCGCCAGTTTCGCAGGATGACTTCTCTCCGTGCCGGAACGGCGGCTCCTGGCTTCTGAGGAACCTTAGCCTAAACAGGCCCCTGGAGAAAGCTCTTCACATTCATAGCAAGGGCAACGTACTGCTCTCTGGCTTGCCTGGGTTGAACGCCCCAGTCGTCAAAGAGCCTCGCGAAGGCAGTGCTGCGCAGACTCCCTCTGCCAGTCGCACGGCCTCCTTGACTGAAAGAGAACTGCAGTGCCAAAAGACACCGCGCTGACGACTGGCTCCGGGAAGAGACTCGGGACAGCACTCTCACAGAAGCGAAAGCTAGGCCGTGGGCCCAGCCTGAGGAGCAGTACGTACGTTTGCCACACTTCTTTACACAGCTAGGCGTGAGCCAGAGAGCCTTGGTCACTGAGGCCTACCTAAGGTACCGCCATACTTACCCAGTAGATCCCACGCAGAGGTCCCTGTGCCCCAAAGGGCCTCCACGGAAGGGCCCTGTTCCTCCCGTTGTGTTTCCTTGAGGTAATCAGAAAGCACTGAGGATACCTGTAGGAGCTCAGGTATGAAGCTGGGCGACCCTGGCCAAACCTGATTCCCCTCCGTGGTAGACGAGACGGTGGCGGGTCCTAAGCTGCCTGAGGCACACTCCTCGCGCGCACCTTCTCTTTGCTGCCGGAAGGCCTCACATAAGAGGTCTGAGTTGACTCGTGACAGAAGAAGTCCGGGTTGACTCGTGCGAGGCCTGCTGCTCTCCGTTCCTTGCTGGGAGCTTCAGCAGGAGCGCTCTGGAGCTCGCCGGCAGGAGAATTGTGAGTCCCCCCGCCCCACCCCGGCCTCAAGCAAAAGTCCAGGTTTCCCCCGTTAGTAACACCTCGGAGTGCCCGAGGGAGCGGAGGGGCAAGCCTTAACGGAATGCTTCAACCGTGGAAGGTATTTCACGAGACACTGTGCACTCACGTTCGTTGTAACAACTGTCAAAGGGCACTCACTGTATGCCTTCCAACTCCTCGGCCGTGTTTGAGCCCCAGGAAGGAAATGCGTTCGTTTGACTAAGCTCCGTGAACGTGCAACGGTGATGGCGAAGCGCTGCCCTGTTCGCTCGAAAGCTCTCGTTCGTGCGGCCTTCACACGGCCTCAAGGTACGCAGTTCTAAACAGCCTTACATTCCATGCTGGTGTGCCAAGCCCCCCACCCACCCGCAGGGAGGAATTTGGGCTCTTCTGAGAAACACCAGTGTGCGCCACAAGTGAAACCAGGGCGTCTCCCCCAGGACGTCGCCGACCGGCAGCCGGATGCCAGAGGTGTACTTCCAGCCGGAAAAAGAGGGAAAAGGACAGCTTTCCCAGGGACAATGCTGGACCCTTGGGACCATCCAGAATCACCAAGGCCTCAACTTTGCACGGCCTGGGGAACGCTCTTCCTCACGTCCAGCAATCCCCACGTCAAAACCTTTCTCAGCAGAGGCAAGCACTCTCTCCCTTGTACTAGATAGCTCGGCAGAGCCTTCCGAGAAACATGCTGCGTCATTCAGCTTGAACGTGGGACGCGGAGGGGAGAGTACGCTTTCTCCCCGTTTGGAGGCGCCTTGCGCTTGGCTTCAAAGCTGCCTGAACAGCACTGGCGGCCCGACGTCTCTGCACGGCAGGATTGTCGTTGTGGGCCGAGGCTGCGTGTTCTCCCAAAGCGAAAACCGTGCTGGCAATCCCTTTCTAGGAACTCCTCCCACGGCACCACAGGTTCAGCTCCGGCCGAACGAAAGGTGACCTCAGGCCTCAAGGTAAGTTCCAGTGTTTCACGTCGGGGGACTTGGGTGTGCAGTGGTTTCCATGAGGCCATACTCCACCACGGAGTGCCTTAACTCTGCGAAGCTCCTGGGGGCACACGGGATAGGAGATCGTTCGCCAGTTTCGCAGGATGACTTCTCTCCGTGCCGGAACGGCGGCTCCTGGCTTCTGAGGAACCTTAGCCTAAACAGGCCCCTGGAGAAAGCTCTTCACATTCATAGCAAGGGCAACGTACTGCTCTCTGGCTTGCCTGGGTTGAACGCCCCAGTCGTCAAAGAGCCTCGCGAAGGCAGTGCTGCGCAGACTCCCTCTGCCAGTCGCACGGCCTCCTTGACTGAAAGAGAACTGCAGTGCCAAAAGACACCGCGCTGACGACTGGCTCCGGGAAGAGACTCGGGACAGCACTCTCACAGAAGCGAAAGCTAGGCCGTGGGCCCAGCCTGAGGAGCAGTACGTACGTTTGCCACACTTCTTTACACAGCTAGGCGTGAGCCAGAGAGCCTTGGTCACTGAGGCCTACCTAAGGTACCGCCATACTTACCCAGTAGATCCCACGCAGAGGTCCCTGTGCCCCAAAGGGCCTCCACGGAAGGGCCCTGTTCCTCCCGTTGTGTTTCCTTGAGGTAATCAGAAAGCACTGAGGATACCTGTAGGAGCTCAGGTATGAAGCTGGGCGACCCTGGCCAAACCTGATTCCCCTCCGTGGTAGACGAGACGGTGGCGGGTCCTAAGCTGCCTGAGGCACACTCCTCGCGCGCACCTTCTCTTTGCTGCCGGAAGGCCTCACATAAGAGGTCTGAGTTGACTCGTGACAGAAGAAGTCTGGGTTGACTCGTGCGAGGCCTGCTGCTCTCCGTTCCTTGCTGGGAGCTTCAGCAGGAGCGCTCTGGAGCTCGCCGGCAGGAGAATTGTGAGTCCCCCCGCCCCACCCCGGCCTCAAGCAAAAGTCCAGGTTTCCCCCGTTAGTAACACCTCGGAGTGCCCGAGGGAGCGGAGGGGCAAGCCTTAACGGAATGCTTCAACCGTGGAAGGTATTTCACGAGACACTGTGCACTCACGTTCGTTGTAACAACTGTCAAAGGGCACTCACTGTATGCCTTCCAACTCCTCGGCCGTGTTTGAGCCCCAGGAAGGAAATGCGTTCGTTTGACTAAGCTCCGTGAACGTGCAACGGTGATGGCGAAGCGCTGCCCTGTTCGCTCGAAAGCTCTCGTTCGTGCGGCCTTCACACGGCCTCAAGGTACGCAGTTCTAAACAGCCTTACATTCCATGCTGGTGTGCCAAGCCCCCCACCCACCCGCAGGGAGGAATTTGGGCTCTTCTGAGAAACACCAGTGTGCGCCACAAGTGAAACCAGGGCGTCTCCCCCAGGACGTCGCCGACCGGCAGCCGGATGCCAGAGGTGTACTTCCAGCCGGAAAAAGAGGGAAAAGGACAGCTTTCCCAGGGACAATGCTGGACCCTTGGGACCATCCAGAATCACCAAGGCCTCAACTTTGCACGGCCTGGGGAACGCTCTTCCTCACGTCCAGCAATCCCCACGTCAAAACCTTTCTCAGCAGAGGCAGGCACTCTCTCCCTTGTACTAGATAGCTCGGCAGAGCCTTCCGAGAAACATGCTGCGTCATTCAGCTTGAACGTGGGAGGCGGAGGGGAGAGTACGCTTTCTCCCCGTTTGGAGGCGCCTTGCGCTTGGCTTCAAAGCTGCCTGAACAGCACTGGCGGCCCGACGTCTCTGCACGGCAGGATTGTCGTTGTGGGCCGAGGCTGCGTGTTCTCCCAAAGCGAAAACCGTGCTGGCAATCCCTTTCTAGGAACTCCTCCCACGGCACCGCAGGTTCAGCTCCGGCCGAACGAAAGGTGACCTCAGGCCTCAAGGTAAGTTCCAGTGTTTCACGTCGGGGGACTTGGGTGTGCAGTGGTTTCCATGAGGCCATACTCCACCACGGAGTGCCTTAACTCTGCGAAGCTCCTGGGGGCACACGGGATAGGAGATCGTTCGCCAGTTTCGCAGGATGACTTCTCTCCGTGCCGGAACGGCGGCTCCTGGCTTCTGAGGAACCTTAGCCTAAACAGGCCCCTGGAGAAAGCTCTTCACATTCATAGCAAGGGCAACGTACTGCTCTCTGGCTTGCCTGGGTTGAACGCCCCAGTCGTCAAAGAGCCTCGCGAAGGCAGTGCTGCGCAGACTCCCTCTGCCAGTCGCACGGCCTCCTTGACTGAAAGAGAACTGCAGTGCCAAAAGACACCGCGCTGACGACTGGCTCCGGGAAGAGACTCGGGACAGCACTCTCACAGAAGCGAAAGCTAGGCCGTGGGCCCAGCCTGAGGAGCAGTACGTACGTTTGCCACACTTCTTTACACAGCTAGGCGTGAGCCAGAGAGCCTTGGTCACTGAGGCCTACCTAAGGTACCGCCATACTTACCCAGTAGATCCCACGCAGAGGTCCCTGTGCCCCAAAGGGCCTCCACGGAAGGGCCCTGTTCCTCCCGTTGTGTTTCCTTGAGGTAATCAGAAAGCACTGAGGATACCTGTAGGAGCTCAGGTATGAAGCTGGGCGACCCTGGCCAAACCTGATTCCCCTCCGTGGTAGACGAGACGGTGGCGGGTCCTAAGCTGCCTGAGGCACACTCCTCGCGCGCACCTTCTCTTTGCTGCCGGAAGGCCTCACATAAGAGGTCTGAGTTGACTCGTGACAGAAGAAGTCTGGGTTGACTCGTGCGAGGCCTGCTGCTCTCCGTTCCTTGCTGGGAGCTTCAGCAGGAGCGCTCTGGAGCTCGCCGGCAGGAGAATTGTGAGTCCCCCCGCCCCACCCCGGCCTCAAGCAAAAGTCCAGGTTTCCCCCGTTAGTAACACCTCGGAGTGCCCGAGGGAGCGGAGGGGCAAGCCTTAACGGAATGCTTCAACCGTGGAAGGTATTTCACGAGACACTGTGCACTCACGTTCGTTGTAACAACTGTCAAAGGGCACTCACTGTATGCCTTCCAACTCCTCGGCCGTGTTTGAGCCCCAGGAAGGAAATGCGTTCGTTTGACTAAGCTCCGTGAACGTGCAACGGTGATGGCGAAGCGCTGCCCTGTTCGCTCGAAAGCTCTCGTTCGTGCGGCCTTCACACGGCCTCAAGGTACGCAGTTCTAAACAGCCTTACATTCCATGCTGGTGTGCCAAGCCCCCCACCCACCCGCAGGGAGGAATTTGGGCTCTTCTGAGAAACACCAGTGTGCGCCACAAGTGAAACCAGGGCGTCTCCCCCAGGACGTCGCCGACCGGCAGCCGGATGCCAGAGGTGTACTTCCAGCCGGAAAAAGAGGGAAAAGGACAGCTTTCCCAGGGACAATGCTGGACCCTTGGGACCATCCAGAATCACCAAGGCCTCAACTTTGCACGGCCTGGGGAACGCTCTTCCTCACGTCCAGCAATCCCCACGTCAAAACCTTTCTCAGCAGAGGCAGGCACTCTCTCCCTTGTACTGGATAGCTCGGCAGAGCCTTCCGAGAAACATGCTGCGTCATTCAGCTTGAACGTGGGAGGCGGAGGGGAGAGTACGCTTTCTCCCCGTTTGGAGGCGCCTTGCGCTTGGCTTCAAAGCTGCCTGAACAGCACTGGCGGCCCGACGTCTCTGCACGGCAGGATTGTCGTTGTGGGCCGAGGCTGCGTGTTCTCCCAAAGCGAAAACCGTGCTGGCAATCCCTTTCTAGGAACTCCTCCCACGGCACCACAGGTTCAGCTCCGGCCGAACGAAAGGTGACCTCAGGCCTCAAGGTAAGTTCCAGTGTTTCACGTCGGGGGACTTGGGTGTGCAGTGGTTTCCATGAGGCCATACTCCACCACGGAGTGCCTTAACTCTGCGAAGCTCCTGGGGGCACACGGGATAGGAGATGGTTCGCCAGTTTCGCAGGATGACTTCTCTCCGTGCCGGAACGGCGGCTCCTGGCTTCTGAGGAACCTTAGCCTAAACAGGCCCCTGGAGAAAGCTCTTCACATTCATAGCAAGGGCAACGTACTGCTCTCTGGCTTGCCTGGGTTGAACGCCCCAGTCGTCAAAGAGCCTCGCGAAGGCAGTGCTGCGCAGACTCCCTCTGCCAGTCGCACGGCCTCCTTGACTGAAAGAGAACTGCAGTGCCAAAAGACACCGCGCTGACGACTGGCTCCGGGAAGAGACTCGGGACAGCACTCTCACAGAAGCGAAAGCTAGGCCGTGGGCCCAGCCTGAGGAGCAGTACGTACGTTTGCCACACTTCTTTACACAGCTAGGCGTGAGCCAGAGAGCCTTGGTCACTGAGGCCTACCTAAGGTACCGCCATACTTACCCAGTAGATCCCACGCAGAGGTCCCTGTGCCCCAAAGGGCCTCCACGGAAGGGCCCTGTTCCTCCCGTTGTGTTTCCTTGAGGTAATCAGAAAGCACTGAGGATACCTGTAGGAGCTCAGGTATGAAGCTGGGCGACCCTGGCCAAACCTGATTCCCCTCCGTGGTAGACGAGACGGTGGCGGGTCCTAAGCTGCCTGAGGCACACTCCTCGCGCGCACCTTCTCTTTGCTGCCGGAAGGCCTCACATAAGAGGTCTGAGTTGACTCGTGACAGAAGAAGTCCGGGTTGACTCGTGCGAGGCCTGCTGCTCTCCGTTCCTTGCTGGGAGCTTCAGCAGGAGCGCTCTGGAGCTCGCCGGCAGGAGAATTGTGAGTCCCCCCGCCCCACCCCGGCCTCAAGCAAAAGTCCAGGTTTCCCCCGTTAGTAACACCTCGGAGTGCCCGAGGGAGCGGAGGGGCAAGCCTTAACGGAATGCTTCAACCGTGGAAGGTATTTCACGAGACACTGTGCACTCACGTTCGTTGTAACAACTGTCAAAGGGCACTCACTGTATGCCTTCCAACTCCTCGGCCGTGTTTGAGCCCCAGGAAGGAAATGCGTTCGTTTGACTAAGCTCCGTGAACGTGCAACGGTGATGGCGAAGCGCTGCCCTGTTCGCTCGAAAGCTCTCGTTCGTGCGGCCTTCACACGGCCTCAAGGTACGCAGTTCTAAACAGCCTTACATTCCATGCTGGTGTGCCAAGCCCCCCACCCACCCGCAGGGAGGAATTTGGGCTCTTCTGAGAAACACCAGTGTGCGCCACAAGTGAAACCAGGGCGTCTCCCCCAGGACGTCGCCGACCGGCAGCCGGATGCCAGAGGTGTACTTCCAGCCGGAAAAAGAGGGAAAAGGACAGCTTTCCCAGGGACAATGCTGGACCCTTGGGACCATCCAGAATCACCAAGGCCTCAACTTTGCACGGCCTGGGGAACGCTCTTCCTCACGTCCAGCAATCCCCACGTCAAAACCTTTCTCAGCAGAGGCAGGCACTCTCTCCCTTGTACTAGATAGCTCGGCAGAGCCTTCCGAGAAACATGCTGCGTCATTCAGCTTGAACGTGGGACGCGGAGGGGAGAGTACGCTTTCTCCCCGTTTGGAGGCGCCTTGCGCTTGGCTTCAAAGCTGCCTGAACAGCACTGGCGGCCCGACGTCTCTGCACGGCAGGATTGTCGTTGTGGGCCGAGGCTGCGTGTTCTCCCAAAGCGAAAACCGTGCTGGCAATCCCTTTCTAGGAACTCCTCCCACGGCACCACAGGTTCAGCTCCGGCCGAACGAAAGGTGACCTCAGGCCTCAAGGTAAGTTCCAGTGTTTCACGTCGGGGGACTTGGGTGTGCAGTGGTTTCCATGAGGCCATACTCCACCACGGAGTGCCTTAACTCTGCGAAGCTCCTGGGGGCACACGGGATAGGAGATCGTTCGCCAGTTTCGCAGGATGACTTCTCTCCGTGCCGGAACGGCGGCTCCTGGCTTCTGAGGAACCTTAGCCTAAACAGGCCCCTGGAGAAAGCTCTTCACATTCATAGCAAGGGCAACGTACTGCTCTCTGGCTTGCCTGGGTTGAACGCCCCAGTCGTCAAAGAGCCTCGCGAAGGCAGTGCTGCGCAGACTCCCTCTGCCAGTCGCACGGCCTCCTTGACTGAAAGAGAACTGCAGTGCCAAAAGACACCGCGCTGACGACTGGCTCCGGGAAGAGACTCGGGACAGCACTCTCACAGAAGCGAAAGCTAGGCCGTGGGCCCAGCCTGAGGAGCAGTACGTACGTTTGCCACACTTCTTTACACAGCTAGGCGTGAGCCAGAGAGCCTTGGTCACTGAGGCCTACCTAAGGTACCGCCATACTTACCCAGTAGATCCCACGCAGAGGTCCCTGTGCCCCAAAGGGCCTCCACGGAAGGGCCCTGTTCCTCCCGTTGTGTTTCCTTGAGGTAATCAGAAAGCACTGAGGATACCTGTAGGAGCTCAGGTATGAAGCTGGGCGACCCTGGCCAAACCTGATTCCCCTCCGTGGTAGACGAGACGGTGGCGGGTCCTAAGCTGCCTGAGGCACACTCCTCGCGCGCACCTTCTCTTTGCTGCCGGAAGGCCTCACATAAGAGGTCTGAGTTGACTCGTGACAGAAGAAGTCTGGGTTGACTCGTGCGAGGCCTGCTGCTCTCCGTTCCTTGCTGGGAGCTTCAGCAGGAGCGCTCTGGAGCTCGCCGGCAGGAGAATTGTGAGTCCCCCCGCCCCACCCCGGCCTCAAGCAAAAGTCCAGGTTTCCCCCGTTAGTAACACCTCGGAGTGCCCGAGGGAGCGGAGGGGCAAGCCTTAACGGAATGCTTCAACCGTGGAAGGTATTTCACGAGACACTGTGCACTCACGTTCGTTGTAACAACTGTCAAAGGGCACTCACTGTATGCCTTCCAACTCCTCGGCCGTGTTTGAGCCCCAGGAAGGAAATGCGTTCGTTTGACTAAGCTCCGTGAACGTGCAACGGTGATGGCGAAGCGCTGCCCTGTTCGCTCGAAAGCTCTCGTTCGTGCGGCCTTCACACGGCCTCAAGGTACGCAGTTCTAAACAGCCTTACATTCCATGCTGGTGTGCCAAGCCCCCCACCCACCCGCAGGGAGGAATTTGGGCTCTTCTGAGAAACACCAGTGTGCGCCACAAGTGAAACCAGGGCGTCTCCCCCAGGACGTCGCCGACCGGCAGCCGGATGCCAGAGGTGTACTTCCAGCCGGAAAAAGAGGGAAAAGGACAGCTTTCCCAGGGACAATGCTGGACCCTTGGGACCATCCAGAATCACCAAGGCCTCAACTTTGCACGGCCTGGGGAACGCTCTTCCTCACGTCCAGCAATCCCCACGTCAAAACCTTTCTCAGCAGAGGCAGGCACTCTCTCCCTTGTACTAGATAGCTCGGCAGAGCCTTCCGAGAAACATGCTGCGTCATTCAGCTTGAACGTGGGAGGCGGAGGGGAGAGTACGCTTTCTCCCCGTTTGGAGGCGCCTTGCGCTTGGCTTCAAAGCTGCCTGAACAGCACTGGCGGCCCGACGTCTCTGCACGGCAGGATTGTCGTTGTGGGCCGAGGCTGCGTGTTCTCCCAAAGCGAAAACCGTGCTGGCAATCCCTTTCTAGGAACTCCTCCCACGGCACCGCAGGTTCAGCTCCGGCCGAACGAAAGGTGACCTCAGGCCTCAAGGTAAGTTCCAGTGTTTCACGTCGGGGGACTTGGGTGTGCAGTGGTTTCCATGAGGCCATACTCCACCACGGAGTGCCTTAACTCTGCGAAGCTCCTGGGGGCACACGGGATAGGAGATCGTTCGCCAGTTTCGCAGGATGACTTCTCTCCGTGCCGGAACGGCGGCTCCTGGCTTCTGAGGAACCTTAGCCTAAACAGGCCCCTGGAGAAAGCTCTTCACATTCATAGCAAGGGCAACGTACTGCTCTCTGGCTTGCCTGGGTTGAACGCCCCAGTCGTCAAAGAGCCTCGCGAAGGCAGTGCTGCGCAGACTCCCTCTGCCAGTCGCACGGCCTCCTTGACTGAAAGAGAACTGCAGTGCCAAAAGACACCGCGCTGACGACTGGCTCCGGGAAGAGACTCGGGACAGCACTCTCACAGAAGCGAAAGCTAGGCCGTGGGCCCAGCCTGAGGAGCAGTACGTACGTTTGCCACACTTCTTTACACAGCTAGGCGTGAGCCAGAGAGCCTTGGTCACTGAGGCCTACCTAAGGTACCGCCATACTTACCCAGTAGATCCCACGCAGAGGTCCCTGTGCCCCAAAGGGCCTCCACGGAAGGGCCCTGTTCCTCCCGTTGTGTTTCCTTGAGGTAATCAGAAAGCACTGAGGATACCTGTAGGAGCTCAGGTATGAAGCTGGGCGACCCTGGCCAAACCTGATTCCCCTCCGTGGTAGACGAGACGGTGGCGGGTCCTAAGCTGCCTGAGGCACACTCCTCGCGCGCACCTTCTCTTTGCTGCCGGAAGGCCTCACATAAGAGGTCTGAGTTGACTCGTGACAGAAGAAGTCTGGGTTGACTCGTGCGAGGCCTGCTGCTCTCCGTTCCTTGCTGGGAGCTTCAGCAGGAGCGCTCTGGAGCTCGCCGGCAGGAGAATTGTGAGTCCCCCCGCCCCACCCCGGCCTCAAGCAAAAGTCCAGGTTTCCCCCGTTAGTAACACCTCGGAGTGCCCGAGGGAGCGGAGGGGCAAGCCTTAACGGAATGCTTCAACCGTGGAAGGTATTTCACGAGACACTGTGCACTCACGTTCGTTGTAACAACTGTCAAAGGGCACTCACTGTATGCCTTCCAACTCCTCGGCCGTGTTTGAGCCCCAGGAAGGAAATGCGTTCGTTTGACTAAGCTCCGTGAACGTGCAACGGTGATGGCGAAGCGCTGCCCTGTTCGCTCGAAAGCTCTCGTTCGTGCGGCCTTCACACGGCCTCAAGGTACGCAGTTCTAAACAGCCTTACATTCCATGCTGGTGTGCCAAGCCCCCCACCCACCCGCAGGGAGGAATTTGGGCTCTTCTGAGAAACACCAGTGTGCGCCACAAGTGAAACCAGGGCGTCTCCCCCAGGACGTCGCCGACCGGCAGCCGGATGCCAGAGGTGTACTTCCAGCCGGAAAAAGAGGGAAAAGGACAGCTTTCCCAGGGACAATGCTGGACCCTTGGGACCATCCAGAATCACCAAGGCCTCAACTTTGCACGGCCTGGGGAACGCTCTTCCTCACGTCCAGCAATCCCCACGTCAAAACCTTTCTCAGCAGAGGCAGGCACTCTCTCCCTTGTACTGGATAGCTCGGCAGAGCCTTCCGAGAAACATGCTGCGTCATTCAGCTTGAACGTGGGAGGCGGAGGGGAGAGTACGCTTTCTCCCCGTTTGGAGGCGCCTTGCGCTTGGCTTCAAAGCTGCCTGAACAGCACTGGCGGCCCGACGTCTCTGCACGGCAGGATTGTCGTTGTGGGCCGAGGCTGCGTGTTCTCCCAAAGCGAAAACCGTGCTGGCAATCCCTTTCTAGGAACTCCTCCCACGGCACCACAGGTTCAGCTCCGGCCGAACGAAAGGTGACCTCAGGCCTCAAGGTAAGTTCCAGTGTTTCACGTCGGGGGACTTGGGTGTGCAGTGGTTTCCATGAGGCCATACTCCACCACGGAGTGCCTTAACTCTGCGAAGCTCCTGGGGGCACACGGGATAGGAGATGGTTCGCCAGTTTCGCAGGATGACTTCTCTCCGTGCCGGAACGGCGGCTCCTGGCTTCTGAGGAACCTTAGCCTAAACAGGCCCCTGGAGAAAGCTCTTCACATTCATAGCAAGGGCAACGTACTGCTCTCTGGCTTGCCTGGGTTGAACGCCCCAGTCGTCAAAGAGCCTCGCGAAGGCAGTGCTGCGCAGACTCCCTCTGCCAGTCGCACGGCCTCCTTGACTGAAAGAGAACTGCAGTGCCAAAAGACACCGCGCTGACGACTGGCTCCGGGAAGAGACTCGGGACAGCACTCTCACAGAAGCGAAAGCTAGGCCGTGGGCCCAGCCTGAGGAGCAGTACGTACGTTTGCCACACTTCTTTACACAGCTAGGCGTGAGCCAGAGAGCCTTGGTCACTGAGGCCTACCTAAGGTACCGCCATACTTACCCAGTAGATCCCACGCAGAGGTCCCTGTGCCCCAAAGGGCCTCCACGGAAGGGCCCTGTTCCTCCCGTTGTGTTTCCTTGAGGTAATCAGAAAGCACTGAGGATACCTGTAGGAGCTCAGGTATGAAGCTGGGCGACCCTGGCCAAACCTGATTCCCCTCCGTGGTAGACGAGACGGTGGCGGGTCCTAAGCTGCCTGAGGCACACTCCTCGCGCGCACCTTCTCTTTGCTGCCGGAAGGCCTCACATAAGAGGTCTGAGTTGACTCGTGACAGAAGAAGTCCGGGTTGACTCGTGCGAGGCCTGCTGCTCTCCGTTCCTTGCTGGGAGCTTCAGCAGGAGCGCTCTGGAGCTCGCCGGCAGGAGAATTGTGAGTCCCCCCGCCCCACCCCGGCCTCAAGCAAAAGTCCAGGTTTCCCCCGTTAGTAACACCTCGGAGTGCCCGAGGGAGCGGAGGGGCAAGCCTTAACGGAATGCTTCAACCGTGGAAGGTATTTCACGAGACACTGTGCACTCACGTTCGTTGTAACAACTGTCAAAGGGCACTCACTGTATGCCTTCCAACTCCTCGGCCGTGTTTGAGCCCCAGGAAGGAAATGCGTTCGTTTGACTAAGCTCCGTGAACGTGCAACGGTGATGGCGAAGCGCTGCCCTGTTCGCTCGAAAGCTCTCGTTCGTGCGGCCTTCACACGGCCTCAAGGTACGCAGTTCTAAACAGCCTTACATTCCATGCTGGTGTGCCAAGCCCCCCACCCACCCGCAGGGAGGAATTTGGGCTCTTCTGAGAAACACCAGTGTGCGCCACAAGTGAAACCAGGGCGTCTCCCCCAGGACGTCGCCGACCGGCAGCCGGATGCCAGAGGTGTACTTCCAGCCGGAAAAAGAGGGAAAAGGACAGCTTTCCCAGGGACAATGCTGGACCCTTGGGACCATCCAGAATCACCAAGGCCTCAACTTTGCACGGCCTGGGGAACGCTCTTCCTCACGTCCAGCAATCCCCACGTCAAAACCTTTCTCAGCAGAGGCAGGCACTCTCTCCCTTGTACTAGATAGCTCGGCAGAGCCTTCCGAGAAACATGCTGCGTCATTCAGCTTGAACGTGGGACGCGGAGGGGAGAGTACGCTTTCTCCCCGTTTGGAGGCGCCTTGCGCTTGGCTTCAAAGCTGCCTGAACAGCACTGGCGGCCCGACGTCTCTGCACGGCAGGATTGTCGTTGTGGGCCGAGGCTGCGTGTTCTCCCAAAGCGAAAACCGTGCTGGCAATCCCTTTCTAGGAACTCCTCCCACGGCACCACAGGTTCAGCTCCGGCCGAACGAAAGGTGACCTCAGGCCTCAAGGTAAGTTCCAGTGTTTCACGTCGGGGGACTTGGGTGTGCAGTGGTTTCCATGAGGCCATACTCCACCACGGAGTGCCTTAACTCTGCGAAGCTCCTGGGGGCACACGGGATAGGAGATCGTTCGCCAGTTTCGCAGGATGACTTCTCTCCGTGCCGGAACGGCGGCTCCTGGCTTCTGAGGAACCTTAGCCTAAACAGGCCCCTGGAGAAAGCTCTTCACATTCATAGCAAGGGCAACGTACTGCTCTCTGGCTTGCCTGGGTTGAACGCCCCAGTCGTCAAAGAGCCTCGCGAAGGCAGTGCTGCGCAGACTCCCTCTGCCAGTCGCACGGCCTCCTTGACTGAAAGAGAACTGCAGTGCCAAAAGACACCGCGCTGACGACTGGCTCCGGGAAGAGACTCGGGACAGCACTCTCACAGAAGCGAAAGCTAGGCCGTGGGCCCAGCCTGAGGAGCAGTACGTACGTTTGCCACACTTCTTTACACAGCTAGGCGTGAGCCAGAGAGCCTTGGTCACTGAGGCCTACCTAAGGTACCGCCATACTTACCCAGTAGATCCCACGCAGAGGTCCCTGTGCCCCAAAGGGCCTCCACGGAAGGGCCCTGTTCCTCCCGTTGTGTTTCCTTGAGGTAATCAGAAAGCACTGAGGATACCTGTAGGAGCTCAGGTATGAAGCTGGGCGACCCTGGCCAAACCTGATTCCCCTCCGTGGTAGACGAGACGGTGGCGGGTCCTAAGCTGCCTGAGGCACACTCCTCGCGCGCACCTTCTCTTTGCTGCCGGAAGGCCTCACATAAGAGGTCTGAGTTGACTCGTGACAGAAGAAGTCTGGGTTGACTCGTGCGAGGCCTGCTGCTCTCCGTTCCTTGCTGGGAGCTTCAGCAGGAGCGCTCTGGAGCTCGCCGGCAGGAGAATTGTGAGTCCCCCCGCCCCACCCCGGCCTCAAGCAAAAGTCCAGGTTTCCCCCGTTAGTAACACCTCGGAGTGCCCGAGGGAGCGGAGGGGCAAGCCTTAACGGAATGCTTCAACCGTGGAAGGTATTTCACGAGACACTGTGCACTCACGTTCGTTGTAACAACTGTCAAAGGGCACTCACTGTATGCCTTCCAACTCCTCGGCCGTGTTTGAGCCCCAGGAAGGAAATGCGTTCGTTTGACTAAGCTCCGTGAACGTGCAACGGTGATGGCGAAGCGCTGCCCTGTTCGCTCGAAAGCTCTCGTTCGTGCGGCCTTCACACGGCCTCAAGGTACGCAGTTCTAAACAGCCTTACATTCCATGCTGGTGTGCCAAGCCCCCCACCCACCCGCAGGGAGGAATTTGGGCTCTTCTGAGAAACACCAGTGTGCGCCACAAGTGAAACCAGGGCGTCTCCCCCAGGACGTCGCCGACCGGCAGCCGGATGCCAGAGGTGTACTTCCAGCCGGAAAAAGAGGGAAAAGGACAGCTTTCCCAGGGACAATGCTGGACCCTTGGGACCATCCAGAATCACCAAGGCCTCAACTTTGCACGGCCTGGGGAACGCTCTTCCTCACGTCCAGCAATCCCCACGTCAAAACCTTTCTCAGCAGAGGCAGGCACTCTCTCCCTTGTACTAGATAGCTCGGCAGAGCCTTCCGAGAAACATGCTGCGTCATTCAGCTTGAACGTGGGAGGCGGAGGGGAGAGTACGCTTTCTCCCCGTTTGGAGGCGCCTTGCGCTTGGCTTCAAAGCTGCCTGAACAGCACTGGCGGCCCGACGTCTCTGCACGGCAGGATTGTCGTTGTGGGCCGAGGCTGCGTGTTCTCCCAAAGCGAAAACCGTGCTGGCAATCCCTTTCTAGGAACTCCTCCCACGGCACCGCAGGTTCAGCTCCGGCCGAACGAAAGGTGACCTCAGGCCTCAAGGTAAGTTCCAGTGTTTCACGTCGGGGGACTTGGGTGTGCAGTGGTTTCCATGAGGCCATACTCCACCACGGAGTGCCTTAACTCTGCGAAGCTCCTGGGGGCACACGGGATAGGAGATCGTTCGCCAGTTTCGCAGGATGACTTCTCTCCGTGCCGGAACGGCGGCTCCTGGCTTCTGAGGAACCTTAGCCTAAACAGGCCCCTGGAGAAAGCTCTTCACATTCATAGCAAGGGCAACGTACTGCTCTCTGGCTTGCCTGGGTTGAACGCCCCAGTCGTCAAAGAGCCTCGCGAAGGCAGTGCTGCGCAGACTCCCTCTGCCAGTCGCACGGCCTCCTTGACTGAAAGAGAACTGCAGTGCCAAAAGACACCGCGCTGACGACTGGCTCCGGGAAGAGACTCGGGACAGCACTCTCACAGAAGCGAAAGCTAGGCCGTGGGCCCAGCCTGAGGAGCAGTACGTACGTTTGCCACACTTCTTTACACAGCTAGGCGTGAGCCAGAGAGCCTTGGTCACTGAGGCCTACCTAAGGTACCGCCATACTTACCCAGTAGATCCCACGCAGAGGTCCCTGTGCCCCAAAGGGCCTCCACGGAAGGGCCCTGTTCCTCCCGTTGTGTTTCCTTGAGGTAATCAGAAAGCACTGAGGATACCTGTAGGAGCTCAGGTATGAAGCTGGGCGACCCTGGCCAAACCTGATTCCCCTCCGTGGTAGACGAGACGGTGGCGGGTCCTAAGCTGCCTGAGGCACACTCCTCGCGCGCACCTTCTCTTTGCTGCCGGAAGGCCTCACATAAGAGGTCTGAGTTGACTCGTGACAGAAGAAGTCTGGGTTGACTCGTGCGAGGCCTGCTGCTCTCCGTTCCTTGCTGGGAGCTTCAGCAGGAGCGCTCTGGAGCTCGCCGGCAGGAGAATTGTGAGTCCCCCCGCCCCACCCCGGCCTCAAGCAAAAGTCCAGGTTTCCCCCGTTAGTAACACCTCGGAGTGCCCGAGGGAGCGGAGGGGCAAGCCTTAACGGAATGCTTCAACCGTGGAAGGTATTTCACGAGACACTGTGCACTCACGTTCGTTGTAACAACTGTCAAAGGGCACTCACTGTATGCCTTCCAACTCCTCGGCCGTGTTTGAGCCCCAGGAAGGAAATGCGTTCGTTTGACTAAGCTCCGTGAACGTGCAACGGTGATGGCGAAGCGCTGCCCTGTTCGCTCGAAAGCTCTCGTTCGTGCGGCCTTCACACGGCCTCAAGGTACGCAGTTCTAAACAGCCTTACATTCCATGCTGGTGTGCCAAGCCCCCCACCCACCCGCAGGGAGGAATTTGGGCTCTTCTGAGAAACACCAGTGTGCGCCACAAGTGAAACCAGGGCGTCTCCCCCAGGACGTCGCCGACCGGCAGCCGGATGCCAGAGGTGTACTTCCAGCCGGAAAAAGAGGGAAAAGGACAGCTTTCCCAGGGACAATGCTGGACCCTTGGGACCATCCAGAATCACCAAGGCCTCAACTTTGCACGGCCTGGGGAACGCTCTTCCTCACGTCCAGCAATCCCCACGTCAAAACCTTTCTCAGCAGAGGCAGGCACTCTCTCCCTTGTACTGGATAGCTCGGCAGAGCCTTCCGAGAAACATGCTGCGTCATTCAGCTTGAACGTGGGAGGCGGAGGGGAGAGTACGCTTTCTCCCCGTTTGGAGGCGCCTTGCGCTTGGCTTCAAAGCTGCCTGAACAGCACTGGCGGCCCGACGTCTCTGCACGGCAGGATTGTCGTTGTGGGCCGAGGCTGCGTGTTCTCCCAAAGCGAAAACCGTGCTGGCAATCCCTTTCTAGGAACTCCTCCCACGGCACCACAGGTTCAGCTCCGGCCGAACGAAAGGTGACCTCAGGCCTCAAGGTAAGTTCCAGTGTTTCACGTCGGGGGACTTGGGTGTGCAGTGGTTTCCATGAGGCCATACTCCACCACGGAGTGCCTTAACTCTGCGAAGCTCCTGGGGGCACACGGGATAGGAGATGGTTCGCCAGTTTCGCAGGATGACTTCTCTCCGTGCCGGAACGGCGGCTCCTGGCTTCTGAGGAACCTTAGCCTAAACAGGCCCCTGGAGAAAGCTCTTCACATTCATAGCAAGGGCAACGTACTGCTCTCTGGCTTGCCTGGGTTGAACGCCCCAGTCGTCAAAGAGCCTCGCGAAGGCAGTGCTGCGCAGACTCCCTCTGCCAGTCGCACGGCCTCCTTGACTGAAAGAGAACTGCAGTGCCAAAAGACACCGCGCTGACGACTGGCTCCGGGAAGAGACTCGGGACAGCACTCTCACAGAAGCGAAAGCTAGGCCGTGGGCCCAGCCTGAGGAGCAGTACGTACGTTTGCCACACTTCTTTACACAGCTAGGCGTGAGCCAGAGAGCCTTGGTCACTGAGGCCTACCTAAGGTACCGCCATACTTACCCAGTAGATCCCACGCAGAGGTCCCTGTGCCCCAAAGGGCCTCCACGGAAGGGCCCTGTTCCTCCCGTTGTGTTTCCTTGAGGTAATCAGAAAGCACTGAGGATACCTGTAGGAGCTCAGGTATGAAGCTGGGCGACCCTGGCCAAACCTGATTCCCCTCCGTGGTAGACGAGACGGTGGCGGGTCCTAAGCTGCCTGAGGCACACTCCTCGCGCGCACCTTCTCTTTGCTGCCGGAAGGCCTCACATAAGAGGTCTGAGTTGACTCGTGACAGAAGAAGTCCGGGTTGACTCGTGCGAGGCCTGCTGCTCTCCGTTCCTTGCTGGGAGCTTCAGCAGGAGCGCTCTGGAGCTCGCCGGCAGGAGAATTGTGAGTCCCCCCGCCCCACCCCGGCCTCAAGCAAAAGTCCAGGTTTCCCCCGTTAGTAACACCTCGGAGTGCCCGAGGGAGCGGAGGGGCAAGCCTTAACGGAATGCTTCAACCGTGGAAGGTATTTCACGAGACACTGTGCACTCACGTTCGTTGTAACAACTGTCAAAGGGCACTCACTGTATGCCTTCCAACTCCTCGGCCGTGTTTGAGCCCCAGGAAGGAAATGCGTTCGTTTGACTAAGCTCCGTGAACGTGCAACGGTGATGGCGAAGCGCTGCCCTGTTCGCTCGAAAGCTCTCGTTCGTGCGGCCTTCACACGGCCTCAAGGTACGCAGTTCTAAACAGCCTTACATTCCATGCTGGTGTGCCAAGCCCCCCACCCACCCGCAGGGAGGAATTTGGGCTCTTCTGAGAAACACCAGTGTGCGCCACAAGTGAAACCAGGGCGTCTCCCCCAGGACGTCGCCGACCGGCAGCCGGATGCCAGAGGTGTACTTCCAGCCGGAAAAAGAGGGAAAAGGACAGCTTTCCCAGGGACAATGCTGGACCCTTGGGACCATCCAGAATCACCAAGGCCTCAACTTTGCACGGCCTGGGGAACGCTCTTCCTCACGTCCAGCAATCCCCACGTCAAAACCTTTCTCAGCAGAGGCAGGCACTCTCTCCCTTGTACTGGATAGCTCGGCAGAGCCTTCCGAGAAACATGCTGCGTCATTCAGCTTGAACGTGGGAGGCGGAGGGGAGAGTACGCTTTCTCCCCGTTTGGAGGCGCCTTGCGCTTGGCTTCAAAGCTGCCTGAACAGCACTGGCGGCCCGACGTCTCTGCACGGCAGGATTGTCGTTGTGGGCCGAGGCTGCGTGTTCTCCCAAAGCGAAAACCGTGCTGGCAATCCCTTTCTAGGAACTCCTCCCACGGCACCACAGGTTCAGCTCCGGCCGAACGAAAGGTGACCTCAGGCCTCAAGGTAAGTTCCAGTGTTTCACGTCGGGGGACTTGGGTGTGCAGTGGTTTCCATGAGGCCATACTCCACCACGGAGTGCCTTAACTCTGCGAAGCTCCTGGGGGCACACGGGATAGGAGATGGTTCGCCAGTTTCGCAGGATGACTTCTCTCCGTGCCGGAACGGCGGCTCCTGGCTTCTGAGGAACCTTAGCCTAAACAGGCCCCTGGAGAAAGCTCTTCACATTCATAGCAAGGGCAACGTACTGCTCTCTGGCTTGCCTGGGTTGAACGCCCCAGTCGTCAAAGAGCCTCGCGAAGGCAGTGCTGCGCAGACTCCCTCTGCCAGTCGCACGGCCTCCTTGACTGAAAGAGAACTGCAGTGCCAAAAGACACCGCGCTGACGACTGGCTCCGGGAAGAGACTCGGGACAGCACTCTCACAGAAGCGAAAGCTAGGCCGTGGGCCCAGCCTGAGGAGCAGTACGTACGTTTGCCACACTTCTTTACACAGCTAGGCGTGAGCCAGAGAGCCTTGGTCACTGAGGCCTACCTAAGGTACCGCCATACTTACCCAGTAGATCCCACGCAGAGGTCCCTGTGCCCCAAAGGGCCTCCACGGAAGGGCCCTGTTCCTCCCGTTGTGTTTCCTTGAGGTAATCAGAAAGCACTGAGGATACCTGTAGGAGCTCAGGTATGAAGCTGGGCGACCCTGGCCAAACCTGATTCCCCTCCGTGGTAGACGAGACGGTGGCGGGTCCTAAGCTGCCTGAGGCACACTCCTCGCGCGCACCTTCTCTTTGCTGCCGGAAGGCCTCACATAAGAGGTCTGAGTTGACTCGTGACAGAAGAAGTCCGGGTTGACTCGTGCGAGGCCTGCTGCTCTCCGTTCCTTGCTGGGAGCTTCAGCAGGAGCGCTCTGGAGCTCGCCGGCAGGAGAATTGTGAGTCCCCCCGCCCCACCCCGGCCTCAAGCAAAAGTCCAGGTTTCCCCCGTTAGTAACACCTCGGAGTGCCCGAGGGAGCGGAGGGGCAAGCCTTAACGGAATGCTTCAACCGTGGAAGGTATTTCACGAGACACTGTGCACTCACGTTCGTTGTAACAACTGTCAAAGGGCACTCACTGTATGCCTTCCAACTCCTCGGCCGTGTTTGAGCCCCAGGAAGGAAATGCGTTCGTTTGACTAAGCTCCGTGAACGTGCAACGGTGATGGCGAAGCGCTGCCCTGTTCGCTCGAAAGCTCTCGTTCGTGCGGCCTTCACACGGCCTCAAGGTACGCAGTTCTAAACAGCCTTACATTCCATGCTGGTGTGCCAAGCCCCCCACCCACCCGCAGGGAGGAATTTGGGCTCTTCTGAGAAACACCAGTGTGCGCCACAAGTGAAACCAGGGCGTCTCCCCCAGGACGTCGCCGACCGGCAGCCGGACGCCAGAGGTGTACTTCCAGCCGGAAAAAGAGGGAAAAGGACAGCTTTCCCAGGGACAATGCTGGACCCTTGGGACCATCCAGAATCACCAAGGCCTCAACTTTGCACGGCCTGGGGAACGCTCTTCCTCACGTCCAGCAATCCCCACGTCAAAACCTTTCTCAGCAGAGGCAGGCACTCTCTCCCTTGTACTAGATAGCTCGGCAGAGCCTTCCGAGAAACATGCTGCGTCATTCAGCTTGAACGTGGGACGCGGAGGGGAGAGTACGCTTTCTCCCCGTTTGGAGGCGCCTTGCGCTTGGCTTCAAAGCTGCCTGAACAGCACTGGCGGCCCGACGTCTCTGCACGGCAGGATTGTCGTTGTGGGCCGAGGCTGCGTGTTCTCCCAAAGCGAAAACCGTGCTGGCAATCCCTTTCTAGGAACTCCTCCCACGGCACCACAGGTTCAGCTCCGGCCGAACGAAAGGTGACCTCAGGCCTCAAGGTAAGTTCCAGTGTTTCACGTCGGGGGACTTGGGTGTGCAGTGGTTTCCATGAGGCCATACTCCACCACGGAGTGCCTTAACTCTGCGAAGCTCCTGGGGGCACACGGGATAGGAGATCGTTCGCCAGTTTCGCAGGATGACTTCTCTCCGTGCCGGAACGGCGGCTCCTGGCTTCTGAGGAACCTTAGCCTAAACAGGCCCCTGGAGAAAGCTCTTCACATTCATAGCAAGGGCAACGTACTGCTCTCTGGCTTGCCTGGGTTGAACGCCCCAGTCGTCAAAGAGCCTCGCGAAGGCAGTGCTGCGCAGACTCCCTCTGCCAGTCGCACGGCCTCCTTGACTGAAAGAGAACTGCAGTGCCAAAAGACACCGCGCTGACGACTGGCTCCGGGAAGAGACTCGGGACAGCACTCTCACAGAAGCGAAAGCTAGGCCGTGGGCCCAGCCTGAGGAGCAGTACGTACGTTTGCCACACTTCTTTACACAGCTAGGCGTGAGCCAGAGAGCCTTGGTCACTGAGGCCTACCTAAGGTACCGCCATACTTACCCAGTAGATCCCACGCAGAGGTCCCTGTGCCCCAAAGGGCCTCCACGGAAGGGCCCTGTTCCTCCCGTTGTGTTTCCTTGAGGTAATCAGAAAGCACTGAGGATACCTGTAGGAGCTCAGGTATGAAGCTGGGCGACCCTGGCCAAACCTGATTCCCCTCCGTGGTAGACGAGACGGTGGCGGGTCCTAAGCTGCCTGAGGCACACTCCTCGCGCGCACCTTCTCTTTGCTGCCGGAAGGCCTCACATAAGAGGTCTGAGTTGACTCGTGACAGAAGAAGTCTGGGTTGACTCGTGCGAGGCCTGCTGCTCTCCGTTCCTTGCTGGGAGCTTCAGCAGGAGCGCTCTGGAGCTCGCCGGCAGGAGAATTGTGAGTCCCCCCGCCCCACCCCGGCCTCAAGCAAAAGTCCAGGTTTCCCCCGTTAGTAACACCTCGGAGTGCCCGAGGGAGCGGAGGGGCAAGCCTTAACGGAATGCTTCAACCGTGGAAGGTATTTCACGAGACACTGTGCACTCACGTTCGTTGTAACAACTGTCAAAGGGCACTCACTGTATGCCTTCCAACTCCTCGGCCGTGTTTGAGCCCCAGGAAGGAAATGCGTTCGTTTGACTAAGCTCCGTGAACGTGCAACGGTGATGGCGAAGCGCTGCCCTGTTCGCTCGAAAGCTCTCGTTCGTGCGGCCTTCACACGGCCTCAAGGTACGCAGTTCTAAACAGCCTTACATTCCATGCTGGTGTGCCAAGCCCCCCACCCACCCGCAGGGAGGAATTTGGGCTCTTCTGAGAAACACCAGTGTGCGCCACAAGTGAAACCAGGGCGTCTCCCCCAGGACGTCGCCGACCGGCAGCCGGATGCCAGAGGTGTACTTCCAGCCGGAAAAAGAGGGAAAAGGACAGCTTTCCCAGGGACAATGCTGGACCCTTGGGACCATCCAGAATCACCAAGGCCTCAACTTTGCACGGCCTGGGGAACGCTCTTCCTCACGTCCAGCAATCCCCACGTCAAAACCTTTCTCAGCAGAGGCAGGCACTCTCTCCCTTGTACTAGATAGCTCGGCAGAGCCTTCCGAGAAACATGCTGCGTCATTCAGCTTGAACGTGGGAGGCGGAGGGGAGAGTACGCTTTCTCCCCGTTTGGAGGCGCCTTGCGCTTGGCTTCAAAGCTGCCTGAACAGCACTGGCGGCCCGACGTCTCTGCACGGCAGGATTGTCGTTGTGGGCCGAGGCTGCGTGTTCTCCCAAAGCGAAAACCGTGCTGGCAATCCCTTTCTAGGAACTCCTCCCACGGCACCGCAGGTTCAGCTCCGGCCGAACGAAAGGTGACCTCAGGCCTCAAGGTAAGTTCCAGTGTTTCACGTCGGGGGACTTGGGTGTGCAGTGGTTTCCATGAGGCCATACTCCACCACGGAGTGCCTTAACTCTGCGAAGCTCCTGGGGGCACACGGGATAGGAGATGGTTCGCCAGTTTCGCAGGATGACTTCTCTCCGTGCCGGAACGGCGGCTCCTGGCTTCTGAGGAACCTTAGCCTAAACAGGCCCCTGGAGAAAGCTCTTCACATTCATAGCAAGGGCAACGTACTGCTCTCTGGCTTGCCTGGGTTGAACGCCCCAGTCGTCAAAGAGCCTCGCGAAGGCAGTGCTGCGCAGACTCCCTCTGCCAGTCGCACGGCCTCCTTGACTGAAAGAGAACTGCAGTGCCAAAAGACACCGCGCTGACGACTGGCTCCGGGAAGAGACTCGGGACAGCACTCTCACAGAAGCGAAAGCTAGGCCGTGGGCCCAGCCTGAGGAGCAGTACGTACGTTTGCCACACTTCTTTACACAGCTAGGCGTGAGCCAGAGAGCCTTGGTCACTGAGGCCTACCTAAGGTACCGCCATACTTACCCAGTAGATCCCACGCAGAGGTCCCTGTGCCCCAAAGGGCCTCCACGGAAGGGCCCTGTTCCTCCCGTTGTGTTTCCTTGAGGTAATCAGAAAGCACTGAGGATACCTGTAGGAGCTCAGGTATGAAGCTGGGCGACCCTGGCCAAACCTGATTCCCCTCCGTGGTAGACGAGACGGTGGCGGGTCCTAAGCTGCCTGAGGCACACTCCTCGCGCGCACCTTCTCTTTGCTGCCGGAAGGCCTCACATAAGAGGTCTGAGTTGACTCGTGACAGAAGAAGTCTGGGTTGACTCGTGCGAGGCCTGCTGCTCTCCGTTCCTTGCTGGGAGCTTCAGCAGGAGCGCTCTGGAGCTCGCCGGCAGGAGAATTGTGAGTCCCCCCGCCCCACCCCGGCCTCAAGCAAAAGTCCAGGTTTCCCCCGTTAGTAACACCTCGGAGTGCCCGAGGGAGCGGAGGGGCAAGCCTTAACGGAATGCTTCAACCGTGGAAGGTATTTCACGAGACACTGTGCACTCACGTTCGTTGTAACAACTGTCAAAGGGCACTCACTGTATGCCTTCCAACTCCTCGGCCGTGTTTGAGCCCCAGGAAGGAAATGCGTTCGTTTGACTAAGCTCCGTGAACGTGCAACGGTGATGGCGAAGCGCTGCCCTGTTCGCTCGAAAGCTCTCGTTCGTGCGGCCTTCACACGGCCTCAAGGTACGCAGTTCTAAACAGCCTTACATTCCATGCTGGTGTGCCAAGCCCCCCACCCACCCGCAGGGAGGAATTTGGGCTCTTCTGAGAAACACCAGTGTGCGCCACAAGTGAAACCAGGGCGTCTCCCCCAGGACGTCGCCGACCGGCAGCCGGATGCCAGAGGTGTACTTCCAGCCGGAAAAAGAGGGAAAAGGACAGCTTTCCCAGGGACAATGCTGGACCCTTGGGACCATCCAGAATCACCAAGGCCTCAACTTTGCACGGCCTGGGGAACGCTCTTCCTCACGTCCAGCAATCCCCACGTCAAAACCTTTCTCAGCAGAGGCAGGCACTCTCTCCCTTGTACTGGATAGCTCGGCAGAGCCTTCCGAGAAACATGCTGCGTCATTCAGCTTGAACGTGGGAGGCGGAGGGGAGAGTACGCTTTCTCCCCGTTTGGAGGCGCCTTGCGCTTGGCTTCAAAGCTGCCTGAACAGCACTGGCGGCCCGACGTCTCTGCACGGCAGGATTGTCGTTGTGGGCCGAGGCTGCGTGTTCTCCCAAAGCGAAAACCGTGCTGGCAATCCCTTTCTAGGAACTCCTCCCACGGCACCACAGGTTCAGCTCCGGCCGAACGAAAGGTGACCTCAGGCCTCAAGGTAAGTTCCAGTGTTTCACGTCGGGGGACTTGGGTGTGCAGTGGTTTCCATGAGGCCATACTCCACCACGGAGTGCCTTAACTCTGCGAAGCTCCTGGGGGCACACGGGATAGGAGATGGTTCGCCAGTTTCGCAGGATGACTTCTCTCCGTGCCGGAACGGCGGCTCCTGGCTTCTGAGGAACCTTAGCCTAAACAGGCCCCTGGAGAAAGCTCTTCACATTCATAGCAAGGGCAACGTACTGCTCTCTGGCTTGCCTGGGTTGAACGCCCCAGTCGTCAAAGAGCCTCGCGAAGGCAGTGCTGCGCAGACTCCCTCTGCCAGTCGCACGGCCTCCTTGACTGAAAGAGAACTGCAGTGCCAAAAGACACCGCGCTGACGACTGGCTCCGGGAAGAGACTCGGGACAGCACTCTCACAGAAGCGAAAGCTAGGCCGTGGGCCCAGCCTGAGGAGCAGTACGTACGTTTGCCACACTTCTTTACACAGCTAGGCGTGAGCCAGAGAGCCTTGGTCACTGAGGCCTACCTAAGGTACCGCCATACTTACCCAGTAGATCCCACGCAGAGGTCCCTGTGCCCCAAAGGGCCTCCACGGAAGGGCCCTGTTCCTCCCGTTGTGTTTCCTTGAGGTAATCAGAAAGCACTGAGGATACCTGTAGGAGCTCAGGTATGAAGCTGGGCGACCCTGGCCAAACCTGATTCCCCTCCGTGGTAGACGAGACGGTGGCGGGTCCTAAGCTGCCTGAGGCACACTCCTCGCGCGCACCTTCTCTTTGCTGCCGGAAGGCCTCACATAAGAGGTCTGAGTTGACTCGTGACAGAAGAAGTCCGGGTTGACTCGTGCGAGGCCTGCTGCTCTCCGTTCCTTGCTGGGAGCTTCAGCAGGAGCGCTCTGGAGCTCGCCGGCAGGAGAATTGTGAGTCCCCCCGCCCCACCCCGGCCTCAAGCAAAAGTCCAGGTTTCCCCCGTTAGTAACACCTCGGAGTGCCCGAGGGAGCGGAGGGGCAAGCCTTAACGGAATGCTTCAACCGTGGAAGGTATTTCACGAGACACTGTGCACTCACGTTCGTTGTAACAACTGTCAAAGGGCACTCACTGTATGCCTTCCAACTCCTCGGCCGTGTTTGAGCCCCAGGAAGGAAATGCGTTCGTTTGACTAAGCTCCGTGAACGTGCAACGGTGATGGCGAAGCGCTGCCCTGTTCGCTCGAAAGCTCTCGTTCGTGCGGCCTTCACACGGCCTCAAGGTACGCAGTTCTAAACAGCCTTACATTCCATGCTGGTGTGCCAAGCCCCCCACCCACCCGCAGGGAGGAATTTGGGCTCTTCTGAGAAACACCAGTGTGCGCCACAAGTGAAACCAGGGCGTCTCCCCCAGGACGTCGCCGACCGGCAGCCGGATGCCAGAGGTGTACTTCCAGCCGGAAAAAGAGGGAAAAGGACAGCTTTCCCAGGGACAATGCTGGACCCTTGGGACCATCCAGAATCACCAAGGCCTCAACTTTGCACGGCCTGGGGAACGCTCTTCCTCACGTCCAGCAATCCCCACGTCAAAACCTTTCTCAGCAGAGGCAGGCACTCTCTCCCTTGTACTAGATAGCTCGGCAGAGCCTTCCGAGAAACATGCTGCGTCATTCAGCTTGAACGTGGGAGGCGGAGGGGAGAGTACGCTTTCTCCCCGTTTGGAGGCGCCTTGCGCTTGGCTTCAAAGCTGCCTGAACAGCACTGGCGGCCCGACGTCTCTGCACGGCAGGATTGTCGTTGTGGGCCGAGGCTGCGTGTTCTCCCAAAGCGAAAACCGTGCTGGCAATCCCTTTCTAGGAACTCCTCCCACGGCACCGCAGGTTCAGCTCCGGCCGAACGAAAGGTGACCTCAGGCCTCAAGGTAAGTTCCAGTGTTTCACGTCGGGGGACTTGGGTGTGCAGTGGTTTCCATGAGGCCATACTCCACCACGGAGTGCCTTAACTCTGCGAAGCTCCTGGGGGCACACGGGATAGGAGATCGTTCGCCAGTTTCGCAGGATGACTTCTCTCCGTGCCGGAACGGCGGCTCCTGGCTTCTGAGGAACCTTAGCCTAAACAGGCCCCTGGAGAAAGCTCTTCACATTCATAGCAAGGGCAACGTACTGCTCTCTGGCTTGCCTGGGTTGAACGCCCCAGTCGTCAAAGAGCCTCGCGAAGGCAGTGCTGCGCAGACTCCCTCTGCCAGTCGCACGGCCTCCTTGACTGAAAGAGAACTGCAGTGCCAAAAGACACCGCGCTGACGACTGGCTCCGGGAAGAGACTCGGGACAGCACTCTCACAGAAGCGAAAGCTAGGCCGTGGGCCCAGCCTGAGGAGCAGTACGTACGTTTGCCACACTTCTTTACACAGCTAGGCGTGAGCCAGAGAGCCTTGGTCACTGAGGCCTACCTAAGGTACCGCCATACTTACCCAGTAGATCCCACGCAGAGGTCCCTGTGCCCCAAAGGGCCTCCACGGAAGGGCCCTGTTCCTCCCGTTGTGTTTCCTTGAGGTAATCAGAAAGCACTGAGGATACCTGTAGGAGCTCAGGTATGAAGCTGGGCGACCCTGGCCAAACCTGATTCCCCTCCGTGGTAGACGAGACGGTGGCGGGTCCTAAGCTGCCTGAGGCACACTCCTCGCGCGCACCTTCTCTTTGCTGCCGGAAGGCCTCACATAAGAGGTCTGAGTTGACTCGTGACAGAAGAAGTCTGGGTTGACTCGTGCGAGGCCTGCTGCTCTCCGTTCCTTGCTGGGAGCTTCAGCAGGAGCGCTCTGGAGCTCGCCGGCAGGAGAATTGTGAGTCCCCCCGCCCCACCCCGGCCTCAAGCAAAAGTCCAGGTTTCCCCCGTTAGTAACACCTCGGAGTGCCCGAGGGAGCGGAGGGGCAAGCCTTAACGGAATGCTTCAACCGTGGAAGGTATTTCACGAGACACTGTGCACTCACGTTCGTTGTAACAACTGTCAAAGGGCACTCACTGTATGCCTTCCAACTCCTCGGCCGTGTTTGAGCCCCAGGAAGGAAATGCGTTCGTTTGACTAAGCTCCGTGAACGTGCAACGGTGATGGCGAAGCGCTGCCCTGTTCGCTCGAAAGCTCTCGTTCGTGCGGCCTTCACACGGCCTCAAGGTACGCAGTTCTAAACAGCCTTACATTCCATGCTGGTGTGCCAAGCCCCCCACCCACCCGCAGGGAGGAATTTGGGCTCTTCTGAGAAACACCAGTGTGCGCCACAAGTGAAACCAGGGCGTCTCCCCCAGGACGTCGCCGACCGGCAGCCGGATGCCAGAGGTGTACTTCCAGCCGGAAAAAGAGGGAAAAGGACAGCTTTCCCAGGGACAATGCTGGACCCTTGGGACCATCCAGAATCACCAAGGCCTCAACTTTGCACGGCCTGGGGAACGCTCTTCCTCACGTCCAGCAATCCCCACGTCAAAACCTTTCTCAGCAGAGGCAGGCACTCTCTCCCTTGTACTAGATAGCTCGGCAGAGCCTTCCGAGAAACATGCTGCGTCATTCAGCTTGAACGTGGGAGGCGGAGGGGAGAGTACGCTTTCTCCCCGTTTGGAGGCGCCTTGCGCTTGGCTTCAAAGCTGCCTGAACAGCACTGGCGGCCCGACGTCTCTGCACGGCAGGATTGTCGTTGTGGGCCGAGGCTGCGTGTTCTCCCAAAGCGAAAACCGTGCTGGCAATCCCTTTCTAGGAACTCCTCCCACGGCACCGCAGGTTCAGCTCCGGCCGAACGAAAGGTGACCTCAGGCCTCAAGGTAAGTTCCAGTGTTTCACGTCGGGGGACTTGGGTGTGCAGTGGTTTCCATGAGGCCATACTCCACCACGGAGTGCCTTAACTCTGCGAAGCTCCTGGGGGCACACGGGATAGGAGATGGTTCGCCAGTTTCGCAGGATGACTTCTCTCCGTGCCGGAACGGCGGCTCCTGGCTTCTGAGGAACCTTAGCCTAAACAGGCCCCTGGAGAAAGCTCTTCACATTCATAGCAAGGGCAACGTACTGCTCTCTGGCTTGCCTGGGTTGAACGCCCCAGTCGTCAAAGAGCCTCGCGAAGGCAGTGCTGCGCAGACTCCCTCTGCCAGTCGCACGGCCTCCTTGACTGAAAGAGAACTGCAGTGCCAAAAGACACCGCGCTGACGACTGGCTCCGGGAAGAGACTCGGGACAGCACTCTCACAGAAGCGAAAGCTAGGCCGTGGGCCCAGCCTGAGGAGCAGTACGTACGTTTGCCACACTTCTTTACACAGCTAGGCGTGAGCCAGAGAGCCTTGGTCACTGAGGCCTACCTAAGGTACCGCCATACTTACCCAGTAGATCCCACGCAGAGGTCCCTGTGCCCCAAAGGGCCTCCACGGAAGGGCCCTGTTCCTCCCGTTGTGTTTCCTTGAGGTAATCAGAAAGCACTGAGGATACCTGTAGGAGCTCAGGTATGAAGCTGGGCGACCCTGGCCAAACCTGATTCCCCTCCGTGGTAGACGAGACGGTGGCGGGTCCTAAGCTGCCTGAGGCACACTCCTCGCGCGCACCTTCTCTTTGCTGCCGGAAGGCCTCACATAAGAGGTCTGAGTTGACTCGTGACAGAAGAAGTCTGGGTTGACTCGTGCGAGGCCTGCTGCTCTCCGTTCCTTGCTGGGAGCTTCAGCAGGAGCGCTCTGGAGCTCGCCGGCAGGAGAATTGTGAGTCCCCCCGCCCCACCCCGGCCTCAAGCAAAAGTCCAGGTTTCCCCCGTTAGTAACACCTCGGAGTGCCCGAGGGAGCGGAGGGGCAAGCCTTAACGGAATGCTTCAACCGTGGAAGGTATTTCACGAGACACTGTGCACTCACGTTCGTTGTAACAACTGTCAAAGGGCACTCACTGTATGCCTTCCAACTCCTCGGCCGTGTTTGAGCCCCAGGAAGGAAATGCGTTCGTTTGACTAAGCTCCGTGAACGTGCAACGGTGATGGCGAAGCGCTGCCCTGTTCGCTCGAAAGCTCTCGTTCGTGCGGCCTTCACACGGCCTCAAGGTACGCAGTTCTAAACAGCCTTACATTCCATGCTGGTGTGCCAAGCCCCCCACCCACCCGCAGGGAGGAATTTGGGCTCTTCTGAGAAACACCAGTGTGCGCCACAAGTGAAACCAGGGCGTCTCCCCCAGGACGTCGCCGACCGGCAGCCGGATGCCAGAGGTGTACTTCCAGCCGGAAAAAGAGGGAAAAGGACAGCTTTCCCAGGGACAATGCTGGACCCTTGGGACCATCCAGAATCACCAAGGCCTCAACTTTGCACGGCCTGGGGAACGCTCTTCCTCACGTCCAGCAATCCCCACGTCAAAACCTTTCTCAGCAGAGGCAGGCACTCTCTCCCTTGTACTGGATAGCTCGGCAGAGCCTTCCGAGAAACATGCTGCGTCATTCAGCTTGAACGTGGGAGGCGGAGGGGAGAGTACGCTTTCTCCCCGTTTGGAGGCGCCTTGCGCTTGGCTTCAAAGCTGCCTGAACAGCACTGGCGGCCCGACGTCTCTGCACGGCAGGATTGTCGTTGTGGGCCGAGGCTGCGTGTTCTCCCAAAGCGAAAACCGTGCTGGCAATCCCTTTCTAGGAACTCCTCCCACGGCACCGCAGGTTCAGCTCCGGCCGAACGAAAGGTGACCTCAGGCCTCAAGGTAAGTTCCAGTGTTTCACGTCGGGGGACTTGGGTGTGCAGTGGTTTCCATGAGGCCATACTCCACCACGGAGTGCCTTAACTCTGCGAAGCTCCTGGGGGCACACGGGATAGGAGCTCGTTCGCCAGTTTCGCAGGATGACTTCTCTCCGTGCCGGAACGGCGGCTCCTGGCTTCTGAGGAACCTTAGCCTAAACAGGCCCCTGGAGAAAGCTCTTCACATTCATAGCAAGGGCAACGTACTGCTCTCTGGCTTGCCTGGGTTGAACGCCCCAGTCGTCAAAGAGCCTCGCGAAGGCAGTGCTGCGCAGACTCCCTCTGCCAGTCGCACGGCCTCCTTGACTGAAAGAGAACTGCAGTGCCAAAAGACACCGCGCTGACGACTGGCTCCGGGAAGAGACTCGGGACAGCACTCTCACAGAAGCGAAAGCTAGGCCGTGGGCCCAGCCTGAGGAGCAGTACGTACGTTTGCCACACTTCTTTACACAGCTAGGCGTGAGCCAGAGAGCCTTGGTCACTGAGGCCTACCTAAGGTACCGCCATACTTACCCAGTAGATCCCACGCAGAGGTCCCTGTGCCCCAAAGGGCCTCCACGGAAGGGCCCTGTTCCTCCCGTTGTGTTTCCTTGAGGTAATCAGAAAGCACTGAGGATACCTGTAGGAGCTCAGGTATGAAGCTGGGCGACCCTGGCCAAACCTGATTCCCCTCCGTGGTAGACGAGACGGTGGCGGGTCCTAAGCTGCCTGAGGCACACTCCTCGCGCGCACCTTCTCTTTGCTGCCGGAAGGCCTCACATAAGAGGTCTGAGTTGACTCGTGACAGAAGAAGTCTGGGTTGACTCGTGCGAGGCCTGCTGCTCTCCGTTCCTTGCTGGGAGCTTCAGCAGGAGCGCTCTGGAGCTCGCCGGCAGGAGAATTGTGAGTCCCGCCGCCCCACCCCGGCCTCAAGCAAAAGTCCAGGTTTCCCCCGTTAGTAACACCTCGGAGTGCCCGAGGGAGCGGAGGGGCAAGCCTTAACGGAATGCTTCAACCGTGGAAGGTATTTCACGAGACACTGTGCACTCACGTTCGTTGTAACAACTGTCAAAGGGCACTCACTGTATGCCTTCCAACTCCTCGGCCGTGTTTGAGCCCCAGGAAGGAAATGCGTTCGTTTGACTAAGCTCCGTGAACGTGCAACGGTGATGGCGAAGCGCTGCCCTGTTCGCTCGAAAGCTCTCGTTCGTGCGGCCTTCACACGGCCTCAAGGTACGCAGTTCTAAACAGCCTTACATTCCATGCTGGTGTGCCAAGCCCCCCACCCACCCGCAGGGAGGAATTTGGGCTCTTCTGAGAAACACCAGTGTGCGCCACAAGTGAAACCAGGGCGTCTCCCCCAGGACGTCGCCGACCGGCAGCCGGATGCCAGAGGTGTACTTCCAGCCGGAAAAAGAGGGAAAAGGACAGCTTTCCCAGGGACAATGCTGGACCCTTGGGACCATCCAGAATCACCAAGGCCTCAACTTTGCACGGCCTGGGGAACGCTCTTCCTCACGTCCAGCAATCCCCACGTCAAAACCTTTCTCAGCAGAGGCAGGCACTCTCTCCCTTGTACTAGATAGCTCGGCAGAGCCTTCCGAGAAACATGCTGCGTCATTCAGCTTGAACGTGGGACGCGGAGGGGAGAGTACGCTTTCTCCCCGTTTGGAGGCGCCTTGCGCTTGGCTTCAAAGCTGCCTGAACAGCACTGGCGGCCCGACGTCTCTGCACGGCAGGATTGTCGTTGTGGGCCGAGGCTGCGTGTTCTCCCAAAGCGAAAACCGTGCTGGCAATCCCTTTCTAGGAACTCCTCCCACGGCACCGCAGGTTCAGCTCCGGCCGAACGAAAGGTGACCTCAGGCCTCAAGGTAAGTTCCAGTGTTTCACGTCGGGGGACTTGGGTGTGCAGTGGTTTCCATGAGGCCATACTCCACCACGGAGTGCCTTAACTCTGCGAAGCTCCTGGGGGCACACGGGATAGGAGATGGTTCGCCAATTTCGCAGGATGACTTCTCTCCGTGCCGGAACGGCGGCTCCTGGCTTCTGAGGAACCTTAGCCTAAACAGGCCCCTGGAGAAAGCTCTTCACATTCATAGCAAGGGCAACGTACTGCTCTCTGGCTTGCCTGGGTTGAACGCCCCAGTCGTCAAAGAGCCTCGCGAAGGCAGTGCTGCGCAGACTCCCTCTGCCAGTCGCACGGCCTCCTTGACTGAAAGAGAACTGCAGTGCCAAAAGACACCGCGCTGACGACTGGCTCCGGGAAGAGACTCGGGACAGCACTCTCACAGAAGCGAAAGCTAGGCCGTGGGCCCAGCCTGAGGAGCAGTACGTACGTTTGCCACACTTCTTTACACAGCTAGGCGTGAGCCAGAGAGCCTTGGTCACTGAGGCCTACCTAAGGTACCGCCATACTTACCCAGTAGATCCCACGCAGAGGTCCCTGTGCCCCAAAGGGCCTCCACGGAAGGGCCCTGTTCCTCCCGTTGTGTTTCCTTGAGGTAATCAGAAAGCACTGAGGATACCTGTAGGAGCTCAGGTATGAAGCTGGGCGACCCTGGCCAAACCTGATTCCCCTCCGTGGTAGACGAGACGGTGGCGGGTCCTAAGCTGCCTGAGGCACACTCCTCGCGCGCACCTTCTCTTTGCTGCCGGAAGGCCTCACATAAGAGGTCTGAGTTGACTCGTGACAGAAGAAGTCTGGGTTGACTCGTGCGAGGCCTGCTGCTCTCCGTTCCTTGCTGGGAGCTTCAGCAGGAGCGCTCTGGAGCTCGCCGGCAGGAGAATTGTGAGTCCCCCCGCCCCACCCCGGCCTCAAGCAAAAGTCCAGGTTTCCCCCGTTAGTAACACCTCGGAGTGCCCGAGGGAGCGGAGGGGCAAGCCTTAACGGAATGCTTCAACCGTGGAAGGTATTTCACGAGACACTGTGCACTCACGTTCGTTGTAACAACTGTCAAAGGGCACTCACTGTATGCCTTCCAACTCCTCGGCCGTGTTTGAGCCCCAGGAAGGAAATGCGTTCGTTTGACTAAGCTCCGTGAACGTGCAACGGTGATGGCGAAGCGCTGCCCTGTTCGCTCGAAAGCTCTCGTTCGTGCGGCCTTCACACGGCCTCAAGGTACGCAGTTCTAAACAGCCTTACATTCCATGCTGGTGTGCCAAGCCCCCCACCCACCCGCAGGGAGGAATTTGGGCTCTTCTGAGAAACACCAGTGTGCGCCACAAGTGAAACCAGGGCGTCTCCCCCAGGACGTCGCCGACCGGCAGCCGGATGCCAGAGGTGTACTTCCAGCCGGAAAAAGAGGGAAAAGGACAGCTTTCCCAGGGACAATGCTGGACCCTTGGGACCATCCAGAATCACCAAGGCCTCAACTTTGCACGGCCTGGGGAACGCTCTTCCTCACGTCCAGCAATCCCCACGTCAAAACCTTTCTCAGCAGAGGCAGGCACTCTCTCCCTTGTACTGGATAGCTCGGCAGAGCCTTCCGAGAAACATGCTGCGTCATTCAGCTTGAACGTGGGAGGCGGAGGGGAGAGTACGCTTTCTCCCCGTTTGGAGGCGCCTTGCGCTTGGCTTCAAAGCTGCCTGAACAGCACTGGCGGCCCGACGTCTCTGCACGGCAGGATTGTCGTTGTGGGCCGAGGCTGCGTGTTCTCCCAAAGCGAAAACCGTGCTGGCAATCCCTTTCTAGGAACTCCTCCCACGGCACCGCAGGTTCAGCTCCGGCCGAACGAAAGGTGACCTCAGGCCTCAAGGTAAGTTCCAGTGTTTCACGTCGGGGGACTTGGGTGTGCAGTGGTTTCCATGAGGCCATACTCCACCACGGAGTGCCTTAACTCTGCGAAGCTCCTGGGGGCACACGGGATAGGAGATCGTTCGCCAATTTCGCAGGATGACTTCTCTCCGTGCCGGAACGGCGGCTCCTGGCTTCTGAGGAACCTTAGCCTAAACAGGCCCCTGGAGAAAGCTCTTCACATTCATAGCAAGGGCAACGTACTGCTCTCTGGCTTGCCTGGGTTGAACGCCCCAGTCGTCAAAGAGCCTCGCGAAGGCAGTGCTGCGCAGACTCCCTCTGCCAGTCGCACGGCCTCCTTGACTGAAAGAGAACTGCAGTGCCAAAAGACACCGCGCTGACGACTGGCTCCGGGAAGAGACTCGGGACAGCACTCTCACAGAAGCGAAAGCTAGGCCGTGGGCCCAGCCTGAGGAGCAGTACGTACGTTTGCCACACTTCTTTACACAGCTAGGCGTGAGCCAGAGAGCCTTGGTCACTGAGGCCTACCTAAGGTACCGCCATACTTACCCAGTAGATCCCACGCAGAGGTCCCTGTGCCCCAAAGGGCCTCCACGGAAGGGCCCTGTTCCTCCCGTTGTGTTTCCTTGAGGTAATCAGAAAGCACTGAGGATACCTGTAGGAGCTCAGGTATGAAGCTGGGCGACCCTGGCCAAACCTGATTCCCCTCCGTGGTAGACGAGACGGTGGCGGGTCCTAAGCTGCCTGAGGCACACTCCTCGCGCGCACCTTCTCTTTGCTGCCGGAAGGCCTCACATAAGAGGTCTGAGTTGACTCGTGACAGAAGAAGTCTGGGTTGACTCGTGCGAGGCCTGCTGCTCTCCGTTCCTTGCTGGGAGCTTCAGCAGGAGCGCTCTGGAGCTCGCCGGCAGGAGAATTGTGAGTCCCGCCGCCCCACCCCGGCCTCAAGCAAAAGTCCAGGTTTCCCCCGTTAGTAACACCTCGGAGTGCCCGAGGGAGCGGAGGGGCAAGCCTTAACGGAATGCTTCAACCGTGGAAGGTATTTCACGAGACACTGTGCACTCACGTTCGTTGTAACAACTGTCAAAGGGCACTCACTGTATGCCTTCCAACTCCTCGGCCGTGTTTGAGCCCCAGGAAGGAAATGCGTTCGTTTGACTAAGCTCCGTGAACGTGCAACGGTGATGGCGAAGCGCTGCCCTGTTCGCTCGAAAGCTCTCGTTCGTGCGGCCTTCACACGGCCTCAAGGTACGCAGTTCTAAACAGCCTTACATTCCATGCTGGTGTGCCAAGCCCCCCACCCACCCGCAGGGAGGAATTTGGGCTCTTCTGAGAAACACCAGTGTGCGCCACAAGTGAAACCAGGGCGTCTCCCCCAGGACGTCGCCGACCGGCAGCCGGATGCCAGAGGTGTACTTCCAGCCGGAAAAAGAGGGAAAAGGACAGCTTTCCCAGGGACAATGCTGGACCCTTGGGACCATCCAGAATCACCAAGGCCTCAACTTTGCACGGCCTGGGGAACGCTCTTCCTCACGTCCAGCAATCCCCACGTCAAAACCTTTCTCAGCAGAGGCAGGCACTCTCTCCCTTGTACTAGATAGCTCGGCAGAGCCTTCCGAGAAACATGCTGCGTCATTCAGCTTGAACGTGGGACGCGGAGGGGAGAGTACGCTTTCTCCCCGTTTGGAGGCGCCTTGCGCTTGGCTTCAAAGCTGCCTGAACAGCACTAGCGGCCCGACGTCTCTGCACGGCAGGATTGTCGTTGTGGGCCGAGGCTGCGTGTTCTCCCAAAGCGAAAACCGTGCTGGCAATCCCTTTCTAGGAACTCCTCCCACGGCACCACAGGTTCAGCTCCGGCCGAACGAAAGGTGACCTCAGGCCTCAAGGTAAGTTCCAGTGTTTCACGTCGGGGGACTTGGGTGTGCAGTGGTTTCCATGAGGCCATACTCCACCACGGAGTGCCTTAACTCTGCGAAGCTCCTGGGGGCACACGGGATAGGAGATGGTTCGCCAATTTCGCAGGATGACTTCTCTCCGTGCCGCAACGGCGGCTCCTGGCTTCTGAGGAACCTTAGCCTAAACAGGCCCCTGGAGAAAGCTCTTCACATTCATAGCAAGGGCAACGTACTGCTCTCTGGCTTGCCTGGGTTGAACGCCCCAGTCGTCAAAGAGCCTCGCGAAGGCAGTGCTGCGCAGACTCCCTCTGCCAGTCGCACGGCCTCCTTGACTGAAAGAGAACTGCAGTGCCAAAAGACACCGCGCTGACGACTGGCTCCGGGAAGAGACTCGGGACAGCACTCTCACAGAAGCGAAAGCTAGGCCGTGGGCCCAGCCTGAGGAGCAGTACGTACGTTTGCCACACTTCTTTACACAGCTAGGCGTGAGCCAGAGAGCCTTGGTCACTGAGGCCTACCTAAGGTACCGCCATACTTACCCAGTAGATCCCACGCAGAGGTCCCTGTGCCCCAAAGGGCCTCCACGGAAGGGCCCTGTTCCTCCCGTTGTGTTTCCTTGAGGTAATCAGAAAGCACTGAGGATACCTGTAGGAGCTCAGGTATGAAGCTGGGCGACCCTGGCCAAACCTGATTCCCCTCCGTGGTAGACGAGACGGTGGCGGGTCCTAAGCTGCCTGAGGCACACTCCTCGCGCGCACCTTCTCTTTGCTGCCGGAAGGCCTCACATAAGAGGTCTGAGTTGACTCGTGACAGAAGAAGTCTGGGTTGACTCGTGCGAGGCCTGCTGCTCTCCGTTCCTTGCTGGGAGCTTCAGCAGGAGCGCTCTGGAGCTCGCCGGCAGGAGAATTGTGAGTCCCCCCGCCCCACCCCGGCCTCAAGCAAAAGTCCAGGTTTCCCCCGTTAGTAACACCTCGGAGTGCCCGAGGGAGCGGAGGGGCAAGCCTTAACGGAATGCTTCAACCGTGGAAGGTATTTCACGAGACACTGTGCACTCACGTTCGTTGTAACAACTGTCAAAGGGCACTCACTGTATGCCTTCCAACTCCTCGGCCGTGTTTGAGCCCCAGGAAGGAAATGCGTTCGTTTGACTAAGCTCCGTGAACGTGCAACGGTGATGGCGAAGCGCTGCCCTGTTCGCTCGAAAGCTCTCGTTCGTGCGGCCTTCACACGGCCTCAAGGTACGCAGTTCTAAACAGCCTTACATTCCATGCTGGTGTGCCAAGCCCCCCACCCACCCGCAGGGAGGAATTTGGGCTCTTCTGAGAAACACCAGTGTGCGCCACAAGTGAAACCAGGGCGTCTCCCCCAGGACGTCGCCGACCGGCAGCCGGATGCCAGAGGTGTACTTCCAGCCGGAAAAAGAGGGAAAAGGACAGCTTTCCCAGGGACAATGCTGGACCCTTGGGACCATCCAGAATCACCAAGGCCTCAACTTTGCACGGCCTGGGGAACGCTCTTCCTCACGTCCAGCAATCCCCACGTCAAAACCTTTCTCAGCAGAGGCAGGCACTCTCTCCCTTGTACTAGATAGCTCGGCAGAGCCTTCCGAGAAACATGCTGCGTCATTCAGCTTGAACGTGGGACGCGGAGGGGAGAGTACGCTTTCTCCCCGTTTGGAGGCGCCTTGCGCTTGGCTTCAAAGCTGCCTGAACAGCACTAGCGGCCCGACGTCTCTGCACGGCAGGATTGTCGTTGTGGGCCGAGGCTGCGTGTTCTCCCAAAGCGAAAACCGTGCTGGCAATCCCTTTCTAGGAACTCCTCCCACGGCACCACAGGTTCAGCTCCGGCCGAACGAAAGGTGACCTCAGGCCTCAAGGTAAGTTCCAGTGTTTCACGTCGGGGGACTTGGGTGTGCAGTGGTTTCCATGAGGCCATACTCCACCACGGAGTGCCTTAACTCTGCGAAGCTCCTGGGGGCACACGGGATAGGAGATCGTTCGCCAGTTTCGCAGGATGACTTCTCTCCGTGCCGCAACGGCGGCTCCTGGCTTCTGAGGAACCTTAGCCTAAACAGGCCCCTGGAGAAAGCTCTTCACATTCATAGCAAGGGCAACGTACTGCTCTCTGGCTTGCCTGGGTTGAACGCCCCAGTCGTCAAAGAGCCTCGCGAAGGCAGTGCTGCGCAGACTCCCTCTGCCAGTCGCACGGCCTCCTTGACTGAAAGAGAACTGCAGTGCCAAAAGACACCGCGCTGACGACTGGCTCCGGGAAGAGACTCGGGACAGCACTCTCACAGAAGCGAAAGCTAGGCCGTGGGCCCAGCCTGAGGAGCAGTACGTACGTTTGCCACACTTCTTTACACAGCTAGGCGTGAGCCAGAGAGCCTTGGTCACTGAGGCCTACCTAAGGTACCGCCATACTTACCCAGTAGATCCCACGCAGAGGTCCCTGTGCCCCAAAGGGCCTCCACGGAAGGGCCCTGTTCCTCCCGTTGTGTTTCCTTGAGGTAATCAGAAAGCACTGAGGATACCTGTAGGAGCTCAGGTATGAAGCTGGGCGACCCTGGCCAAACCTGATTCCCCTCCGTGGTAGACGAGACGGTGGCGGGTCCTAAGCTGCCTGAGGCACACTCCTCGCGCGCACCTTCTCTTTGCTGCCGGAAGGCCTCACATAAGAGGTCTGAGTTGACTCGTGACAGAAGAAGTCTGGGTTGACTCGTGCGAGGCCTGCTGCTCTCCGTTCCTTGCTGGGAGCTTCAGCAGGAGCGCTCTGGAGCTCGCCGGCAGGAGAATTGTGAGTCCCCCCGCCCCACCCCGGCCTCAAGCAAAAGTCCAGGTTTCCCCCGTTAGTAACACCTCGGAGTGCCCGAGGGAGCGGAGGGGCAAGCCTTAACGGAATGCTTCAACCGTGGAAGGTATTTCACGAGACACTGTGCACTCACGTTCGTTGTAACAACTGTCAAAGGGCACTCACTGTATGCCTTCCAACTCCTCGGCCGTGTTTGAGCCCCAGGAAGGAAATGCGTTCGTTTGACTAAGCTCCGTGAACGTGCAACGGTGATGGCGAAGCGCTGCCCTGTTCGCTCGAAAGCTCTCGTTCGTGCGGCCTTCACACGGCCTCAAGGTACGCAGTTCTAAACAGCCTTACATTCCATGCTGGTGTGCCAAGCCCCCCACCCACCCGCAGGGAGGAATTTGGGCTCTTCTGAGAAACACCAGTGTGCGCCACAAGTGAAACCAGGGCGTCTCCCCCAGGACGTCGCCGACCGGCAGCCGGATGCCAGAGGTGTACTTCCAGCCGGAAAAAGAGGGAAAAGGACAGCTTTCCCAGGGACAATGCTGGACCCTTGGGACCATCCAGAATCACCAAGGCCTCAACTTTGCACGGCCTGGGGAACGCTCTTCCTCACGTCCAGCAATCCCCACGTCAAAACCTTTCTCAGCAGAGGCAGGCACTCTCTCCCTTGTACTAGATAGCTCGGCAGAGCCTTCCGAGAAACATGCTGCGTCATTCAGCTTGAACGTGGGACGCGGAGGGGAGAGTACGCTTTCTCCCCGTTTGGAGGCGCCTTGCGCTTGGCTTCAAAGCTGCCTGAACAGCACTAGCGGCCCGACGTCTCTGCACGGCAGGATTGTCGTTGTGGGCCGAGGCTGCGTGTTCTCCCAAAGCGAAAACCGTGCTGGCAATCCCTTTCTAGGAACTCCTCCCACGGCACCACAGGTTCAGCTCCGGCCGAACGAAAGGTGACCTCAGGCCTCAAGGTAAGTTCCAGTGTTTCACGTCGGGGGACTTGGGTGTGCAGTGGTTTCCATGAGGCCATACTCCACCACGGAGTGCCTTAACTCTGCGAAGCTCCTGGGGGCACACGGGATAGGAGATCGTTCGCCAGTTTCGCAGGATGACTTCTCTCCGTGCCGCAACGGCGGCTCCTGGCTTCTGAGGAACCTTAGCCTAAACAGGCCCCTGGAGAAAGCTCTTCACATTCATAGCAAGGGCAACGTACTGCTCTCTGGCTTGCCTGGGTTGAACGCCCCAGTCGTCAAAGAGCCTCGCGAAGGCAGTGCTGCGCAGACTCCCTCTGCCAGTCGCACGGCCTCCTTGACTGAAAGAGAACTGCAGTGCCAAAAGACACCGCGCTGACGACTGGCTCCGGGAAGAGACTCGGGACAGCACTCTCACAGAAGCGAAAGCTAGGCCGTGGGCCCAGCCTGAGGAGCAGTACGTACGTTTGCCACACTTCTTTACACAGCTAGGCGTGAGCCAGAGAGCCTTGGTCACTGAGGCCTACCTAAGGTACCGCCATACTTACCCAGTAGATCCCACGCAGAGGTCCCTGTGCCCCAAAGGGCCTCCACGGAAGGGCCCTGTTCCTCCCGTTGTGTTTCCTTGAGGTAATCAGAAAGCACTGAGGATACCTGTAGGAGCTCAGGTATGAAGCTGGGCGACCCTGGCCAAACCTGATTCCCCTCCGTGGTAGACGAGACGGTGGCGGGTCCTAAGCTGCCTGAGGCACACTCCTCGCGCGCACCTTCTCTTTGCTGCCGGAAGGCCTCACATAAGAGGTCTGAGTTGACTCGTGACAGAAGAAGTCTGGGTTGACTCGTGCGAGGCCTGCTGCTCTCCGTTCCTTGCTGGGAGCTTCAGCAGGAGCGCTCTGGAGCTCGCCGGCAGGAGAATTGTGAGTCCCCCCGCCCCACCCCGGCCTCAAGCAAAAGTCCAGGTTTCCCCCGTTAGTAACACCTCGGAGTGCCCGAGGGAGCGGAGGGGCAAGCCTTAACGGAATGCTTCAACCGTGGAAGGTATTTCACGAGACACTGTGCACTCACGTTCGTTGTAACAACTGTCAAAGGGCACTCACTGTATGCCTTCCAACTCCTCGGCCGTGTTTGAGCCCCAGGAAGGAAATGCGTTCGTTTGACTAAGCTCCGTGAACGTGCAACGGTGATGGCGAAGCGCTGCCCTGTTCGCTCGAAAGCTCTCGTTCGTGCGGCCTTCACACGGCCTCAAGGTACGCAGTTCTAAACAGCCTTACATTCCATGCTGGTGTGCCAAGCCCCCCACCCACCCGCAGGGAGGAATTTGGGCTCTTCTGAGAAACACCAGTGTGCGCCACAAGTGAAACCAGGGCGTCTCCCCCAGGACGTCGCCGACCGGCAGCCGGATGCCAGAGGTGTACTTCCAGCCGGAAAAAGAGGGAAAAGGACAGCTTTCCCAGGGACAATGCTGGACCCTTGGGACCATCCAGAATCACCAAGGCCTCAACTTTGCACGGCCTGGGGAACGCTCTTCCTCACGTCCAGCAATCCCCACGTCAAAACCTTTCTCAGCAGAGGCAGGCACTCTCTCCCTTGTACTAGATAGCTCGGCAGAGCCTTCCGAGAAACATGCTGCGTCATTCAGCTTGAACGTGGGACGCGGAGGGGAGAGTACGCTTTCTCCCCGTTTGGAGGCGCCTTGCGCCTGGCTTCAAAGCTGCCTGAACAGCACTAGCGGCCCGACGTCTCTGCACGGCAGGATTGTCGTTGTGGGCCGAGGCTGCGTGTTCTCCCAAAGCGAAAACCGTGCTGGCAATCCCTTTCTAGGAACTCCTCCCACGGCACCACAGGTTCAGCTCCGGCCGAACGAAAGGTGACCTCAGGCCTCAAGGTAAGTTCCAGTGTTTCACGTCGGGGGACTTGGGTGTGCAGTGGTTTCCATGAGGCCATACTCCACCACGGAGTGCCTTAACTCTGCGAAGCTCCTGGGGGCACACGGGATAGGAGATCGTTCGCCAGTTTCGCAGGATGACTTCTCTCCGTGCCGCAACGGCGGCTCCTGGCTTCTGAGGAACCTTAGCCTAAACAGGCCCCTGGAGAAAGCTCTTCACATTCATAGCAAGGGCAACGTACTGCTCTCTGGCTTGCCTGGGTTGAACGCCCCAGTCGTCAAAGAGCCTCGCGAAGGCAGTGCTGTGCAGACTCCCTCTGCCAGTCGCACGGCCTCCTTGACTGAAAGAGAACTGCAGTGCCAAAAGACACCGCGCTGACGACTGGCTCCGGGAAGAGACTCGGGACAGCACTCTCACAGAAGCGAAAGCTAGGCCGTGGGCCCAGCCTGAGGAGCAGTACGTACGTTTGCCACACTTCTTTACACAGCTAGGCGTGAGCCAGAGAGCCTTGGTCACTGAGGCCTACCTAAGGTACCGCCATACTTACCCAGTAGATCCCACGCAGAGGTCCCTGTGCCCCAAAGGGCCTCCACGGAAGGGCCCTGTTCCTCCCGTTGTGTTTCCTTGAGGTAATCAGAAAGCACTGAGGATACCTGTAGGAGCTCAGGTGTGAAGCTGGGCGACCCTGGCCAAACCTGATTCCCCTCCGTGGTAGACGAGACGGTGGCGGGTCCTAAGCTGCCTGAGGCACACTCCTCGCGCGCACCTTCTCTTTGCTGCCGGAAGGCCTCACATAAGAGGTCTGAGTTGACTCGTGACAGAAGAAGTCCGGGTTGACTCGTGCGAGGCCTGCTGCTCTCCGTTCCTTGCTGGGAGCTTCAGCAGGAGCGCTCTGGAGCTCGCCGGCAGGAGAATTGTGAGTCCCCCCGCCCCACCCCGGCCTCAAGCAAAAGTCCAGGTTTCCCCCGTTAGTAACACCTCGGAGTGCCCGAGGGAGCGGAGGGGCAAGCCTTAACGGAATGCTTCAACCGTGGAAGGTATTTCACGAGACACTGTGCACTCACGTTCGTTGTAACAACTGTCAAAGGGCACTCACTGTATGCCTTCCAACTCCTCGGCCGTGTTTGAGCCCCAGGAAGGAAATGCGTTCGTTTGACTAAGCTCCGTGAACGTGCAACGGTGATGGCGAAGCGCTGCCCTGTTCGCTCGAAAGCTCTCGTTCGTGCGGCCTTCACACGGCCTCAAGGTACGCAGTTCTAAACAGCCTTACATTCCATGCTGGTGTGCCAAGCCCCCCACCCACCCGCAGGGAGGAATTTGGGCTCTTCTGAGAAACACCAGTGTGCGCCACAAGTGAAACCAGGGCGTCTCCCCCAGGACGTCGCCGACCGGCAGCCGGATGCCAGAGGTGTACTTCCAGCCGGAAAAAGAGGGAAAAGGACAGCTTTCCCAGGGACAATGCTGGACCCTTGGGACCATCCAGAATCACCAAGGCCTCAACTTTGCACGGCCTGGGGAACGCTCTTCCTCACGTCCAGCAATCCCCACGTCAAAACCTTTCTCAGCAGAGGCAGGCACTCTCTCCCTTGTACTAGATAGCTCGGCAGAGCCTTCCGAGAAACATGCTGCGTCATTCAGCTTGAACGTGGGACGCGGAGGGGAGAGTACGCTTTCTCCCCGTTTGGAGGCGCCTTGCGCCTGGCTTCAAAGCTGCCTGAACAGCACTAGCGGCCCGACGTCTCTGCACGGCAGGATTGTCGTTGTGGGCCGAGGCTGCGTGTTCTCCCAAAGCGAAAACCGTGCTGGCAATCCCTTTCTAGGAACTCCTCCCACGGCACCACAGGTTCAGCTCCGGCCGAACGAAAGGTGACCTCAGGCCTCAAGGTAAGTTCCAGTGTTTCACGTCGGGGGACTTGGGTGTGCAGTGGTTTCCATGAGGCCATACTCCACCACGGAGTGCCTTAACTCTGCGAAGCTCCTGGGGGCACACGGGATAGGAGATCGTTCGCCAATTTCGCAGGATGACTTCTCTCCGTGCCGCAACGGCGGCTCCTGGCTTCTGAGGAACCTTAGCCTAAACAGGCCCCTGGAGAAAGCTCTTCACATTCATAGCAAGGGCAACGTACTGCTCTCTGGCTTGCCTGGGTTGAACGCCCCAGTCGTCAAAGAGCCTCGCGAAGGCAGTGCTGCGCAGACTCCCTCTGCCAGTCGCACGGCCTCCTTGACTGAAAGAGAACTGCAGTGTGCCAAAAGACACCGCGCTGACGACTGGCTCCGGGAAGAGACTCGGGACAGCACTCTCACAGAAGCGAAAGCTAGGCCGTGGGCCCAGCCTGAGGAGCAGTACGTACGTTTGCCACACTTCTTTACACAGCTAGGCGTGAGCCAGAGAGCCTTGGTCACTGAGGCCTACCTAAGGTACCGCCATACTTACCCAGTAGATCCCACGCAGAGGTCCCTGTGCCCCAAAGGGCCTCCACGGAAGGGCCCTGTTCCTCCCGTTGTGTTTCCTTGAGGTAATCAGAAAGCACTGAGGATACCTGTAGGAGCTCAGGTATGAAGCTGGGCGACCCTGGCCAAACCTGATTCCCCTCCGTGGTAGACGAGACGGTGGCGGGTCCTAAGCTGCCTGAGGCACACTCCTCGCGCGCACCTTCTCTTTGCTGCCGGAAGGCCTCACATAAGAGGTCTGAGTTGACTCGTGACAGAAGAAGTCCGGGTTGACTCGTGCGAGGCCTGCTGCTCTCCGTTCCTTGCTGGGAGCTTCAGCAGGAGCGCTCTGGAGCTCGCCGGCAGGAGAATTGTGAGTCCCCCCGCCCCACCCCGGCCTCAAGCAAAAGTCCAGGTTTCCCCCGTTAGTAACACCTCGGAGTGCCCGAGGGAGCGGAGGGGCAAGCCTTAACGGAATGCTTCAACCGTGGAAGGTATTTCACGAGACACTGTGCACTCACGTTCGTTGTAACAACTGTCAAAGGGCACTCACTGTATGCCTTCCAACTCCTCGGCCGTGTTTGAGCCCCAGGAAGGAAATGCGTTCGTTTGACTAAGCTCCGTGAACGTGCAACGGTGATGGCGAAGCGCTGCCCTGTTCGCTCGAAAGCTCTCGTTCGTGCGGCCTTCACACGGCCTCAAGGTACGCAGTTCTAAACAGCCTTACATTCCATGCTGGTGTGCCAAGCCCCCCACCCACCCGCAGGGAGGAATTTGGGCTCTTCTGAGAAACACCAGTGTGCGCCACAAGTGAAACCAGGGCGTCTCCCCCAGGACGTCGCCGACCGGCAGCCGGATGCCAGAGGTGTACTTCCAGCCGGAAAAAGAGGGAAAAGGACAGCTTTCCCAGGGACAATGCTGGACCCTTGGGACCATCCAGAATCACCAAGGCCTCAACTTTGCACGGCCTGGGGAACGCTCTTCCTCACGTCCAGCAATCCCCACGTCAAAACCTTTCTCAGCAGAGGCAGGCACTCTCTCCCTTGTACTAGATAGCTCGGCAGAGCCTTCCGAGAAACATGCTGCGTCATTCAGCTTGAACGTGGGACGCGGAGGGGAGAGTACGCTTTCTCCCCGTTTGGAGGCGCCTTGCGCTTGGCTTCAAAGCTGCCTGAACAGCACTAGCGGCCCGACGTCTCTGCACGGCAGGATTGTCGTTGTGGGCCGAGGCTGCGTGTTCTCCCAAAGCGAAAACCGTGCTGGCAATCCCTTTCTAGGAACTCCTCCCACGGCACCACAGGTTCAGCTCCGGCCGAACGAAAGGTGACCTCAGGCCTCAAGGTAAGTTCCAGTGTTTCACGTCGGGGGACTTGGGTGTGCAGTGGTTTCCATGAGGCCATACTCCACCACGGAGTGCCTTAACTCTGCGAAGCTCCTGGGGGCACACGGGATAGGAGATCGTTCGCCAGTTTCGCAGGATGACTTCTCTCCGTGCCGGAACGGCGGCTCCTGGCTTCTGAGGAACCTTAGCCTAAACAGGCCCCTGGAGAAAGCTCTTCACATTCATAGCAAGGGCAACGTACTGCTCTCTGGCTTGCCTGGGTTGAACGCCCCAGTCGTCAAAGAGCCTCGCGAAGGCAGTGCTGCGCAGACTCCCTCTGCCAGTCGCACGGCCTCCTTGACTGAAAGAGAACTGCAGTGCCAAAAGACACCGCGCTGACGACTGGCTCCGGGAAGAGACTCGGGACAGCACTCTCACAGAAGCGAAAGCTAGGCCGTGGGCCCAGCCTGAGGAGCAGTACGTACGTTTGCCACACTTCTTTACACAGCTAGGCGTGAGCCAGAGAGCCTTGGTCACTGAGGCCTACCTAAGGTACCGCCATACTTACCCAGTAGATCCCACGCAGAGGTCCCTGTGCCCCAAAGGGCCTCCACGGAAGGGCCCTGTTCCTCCCGTTGTGTTTCCTTGAGGTAATCAGAAAGCACTGAGGATACCTGTAGGAGCTCAGGTGTGAAGCTGGGCGACCCTGGCCAAACCTGATTCCCCTCCGTGGTAGACGAGACGGTGGCGGGTCCTAAGCTGCCTGAGGCACACTCCTCGCGCGCACCTTCTCTTTGCTGCCGGAAGGCCTCACATAAGAGGTCTGAGTTGACTCGTGACAGAAGAAGTCTGGGTTGACTCGTGCGAGGCCTGCTGCTCTCCGTTCCTTGCTGGGAGCTTCAGCAGGAGCGCTCTGGAGCTCGCCGGCAGGAGAATTGTGAGTCCCCCCGCCCCACCCCGGCCTCAAGCAAAAGTCCAGGTTTCCCCCGTTAGTAACACCTCGGAGTGCCCGAGGGAGCGGAGGGGCAAGCCTTAACGGAATGCTTCAACCGTGGAAGGTATTTCACGAGACACTGTGCACTCACGTTCGTTGTAACAACTGTCAAAGGGCACTCACTGTATGCCTTCCAACTCCTCGGCCGTGTTTGAGCCCCAGGAAGGAAATGCGTTCGTTTGACTAAGCTCCGTGAACGTGCAACGGTGATGGCGAAGCGCTGCCCTGTTCGCTCGAAAGCTCTCGTTCGTGCGGCCTTCACACGGCCTCAAGGTACGCAGTTCTAAACAGCCTTACATTCCATGCTGGTGTGCCAAGCCCCCCACCCACCCGCAGGGAGGAATTTGGGCTCTTCTGAGAAACACCAGTGTGCGCCACAAGTGAAACCAGGGCGTCTCCCCCAGGACGTCGCCGACCGGCAGCCGGATGCCAGAGGTGTACTTCCAGCCGGAAAAAGAGGGAAAAGGACAGCTTTCCCAGGGACAATGCTGGACCCTTGGGACCATCCAGAATCACCAAGGCCTCAACTTTGCACGGCCTGGGGAACGCTCTTCCTCACGTCCAGCAATCCCCACGTCAAAACCTTTCTCAGCAGAGGCAGGCACTCTCTCCCTTGTACTAGATAGCTCGGCAGAGCCTTCCGAGAAACATGCTGCGTCATTCAGCTTGAACGTGGGAGGCGGAGGGGAGAGTACGCTTTCTCCCCGTTTGGAGGCGCCTTGCGCTTGGCTTCAAAGCTGCCTGAACAGCACTAGCGGCCCGACGTCTCTGCACGGCAGGATTGTCGTTGTGGGCCGAGGCTGCGTGTTCTCCCAAAGCGAAAACCGTGCTGGCAATCCCTTTCTAGGAACTCCTCCCACGGCACCACAGGTTCAGCTCCGGCCGAACGAAAGGTGACCTCAGGCCTCAAGGTAAGTTCCAGTGTTTCACGTCGGGGGACTTGGGTGTGCAGTGGTTTCCATGAGGCCATACTCCACCACGGAGTGCCTTAACTCTGCGAAGCTCCTGGGGGCACACGGGATAGGAGATCGTTCGCCAGTTTCGCAGGATGACTTCTCTCCGTGCCGGAACGGCGGCTCCTGGCTTCTGAGGAACCTTAGCCTAAACAGGCCCCTGGAGAAAGCTCTTCACATTCATAGCAAGGGCAACGTACTGCTCTCTGGCTTGCCTGGGTTGAACGCCCCAGTCGTCAAAGAGCCTCGCGAAGGCAGTGCTGCGCAGACTCCCTCTGCCAGTCGCACGGCCTCCTTGACTGAAAGAGAACTGCAGTGCCAAAAGACACCGCGCTGACGACTGGCTCCGGGAAGAGACTCGGGACAGCACTCTCACAGAAGCGAAAGCTAGGCCGTGGGCCCAGCCTGAGGAGCAGTACGTACGTTTGCCACACTTCTTTACACAGCTAGGCGTGAGCCAGAGAGCCTTGGTCACTGAGGCCTACCTAAGGTACCGCCATACTTACCCAGTAGATCCCACGCAGAGGTCCCTGTGCCCCAAAGGGCCTCCACGGAAGGGCCCTGTTCCTCCCGTTGTGTTTCCTTGAGGTAATCAGAAAGCACTGAGGATACCTGTAGGAGCTCAGGTATGAAGCTGGGCGACCCTGGCCAAACCTGATTCCCCTCCGTGGTAGACGAGACGGTGGCGGGTCCTAAGCTGCCTGAGGCACACTCCTCGCGCGCACCTTCTCTTTGCTGCCGGAAGGCCTCACATAAGAGGTCTGAGTTGACTCGTGACAGAAGAAGTCTGGGTTGACTCGTGCGAGGCCTGCTGCTCTCCGTTCCTTGCTGGGAGCTTCAGCAGGAGCGCTCTGGAGCTCGCCGGCAGGAGAATTGTGAGTCCCGCCGCCCCACCCCGGCCTCAAGCAAAAGTCCAGGTTTCCCCCGTTAGTAACACCTCGGAGTGCCCGAGGGAGCGGAGGGGCATGCCTTAACGGAATGCTTCAACCGTGGAAGGTATTTCACGAGACACTGTGCACTCACGTTCGTTGTAACAACTGTCAAAGGGCACTCACTGTATGCCTTCCAACTCCTCGGCCGTGTTTGAGCCCCAGGAAGGAAATGCGTTCGTTTGACTAAGCTCCGTGAACGTGCAACGGTGATGGCGAAGCGCTGCCCTGTTCGCTCAAAAGCTCTCGTTCGTGCGGCCTTCACACGGCCTCAAGGTACGCAGTTCTAAACAGCCTTACATTCCATGCTGGTGTGCCAAGCCCCCCACCCACCCGCAGGGAGGAATTTGGGCTCTTCTGAGAAACACCAGTGTGCGCCACAAGTGAAACCAGGGCGTCTCCCCCAGGACGTCGCCGACCAGCAGCCGGATGCCAGAGGTGTACTTCCAGCCGGAAAAAGAGGGAAAAGGACAGCTTTCCCAGGGACAATGCTGGACCCTTGGGACCATCCAGAATCACCAAGGCCTCAACTTTGCACGGCCTGGGGAACGCTCTTCCTCACGTCCAGCAATCCCCACGTCAAAACCTTTCTCAGCAGAGGCAGGCACTCTCTCCCTTGTACTAGATAGCTCGGCAGAGCCTTCCGAGAAACATGCTGCGTCATTCAGCTTGAACGTGGGACGCGGAGGGGAGAGTACGCTTTCTCCCCGTTTGGAGGCGCCTTGCGCCTGGCTTCAAAGCTGCCTGAACAGCACTAGCGGCCCGACGTCTCTGCACGGCAGGATTGTCGTTGTGGGCCGAGGCTGCGTGTTCTCCCAAAGCGAAAACCGTGCTGGCAATCCCTTTCTAGGAACTCCTCCCACGGCACCACAGGTTCAGCTCCGGCCGAACGAAAGGTGACCTCAGGCCTCAAGGTAAGTTCCAGTGTTTCACGTCGGGGGACTTGGGTGTGCAGTGGTTTCCATGAGGCCATACTCCACCACGGAGTGCCTTAACTCTGCGAAGCTCCTGGGGGCACACGGGATAGGAGATGGTTCGCCAATTTCGCAGGATGACTTCTCTCCGTGCCGCAACGGCGGCTCCTGGCTTCTGAGGAACCTTAGCCTAAACAGGCCCCTGGAGAAAGCTCTTCACATTCATAGCAAGGGCAACGTACTGCTCTCTGGCTTGCCTGGGTTGAACGCCCCAGTCGTCAAAGAGCCTCGCGAAGGCAGTGCTGCGCAGACTCCCTCTGCCAGTCGCACGGCCTCCTTGACTGAAAGAGAACTGCAGTGTGCCAAAAGACACCGCGCTGACGACTGGCTCCGGGAAGAGACTCGGGACAGCACTCTCACAGAAGCGAAAGCTAGGCCGTGGGCCCAGCCTGAGGAGCAGTACGTACGTTTGCCACACTTCTTTACACAGCTAGGCGTGAGCCAGAGAGCCTTGGTCACTGAGGCCTACCTAAGGTACCGCCATACTTACCCAGTAGATCCCACGCAGAGGTCCCTGTGCCCCAAAGGGCCTCCACGGAAGGGCCCTGTTCCTCCCGTTGTGTTTCCTTGAGGTAATCAGAAAGCACTGAGGATACCTGTAGGAGCTCAGGTATGAAGCTGGGCGACCCTGGCCAAACCTGATTCCCCTCCGTGGTAGACGAGACGGTGGCGGGTCCTAAGCTGCCTGAGGCACACTCCTCGCGCGCACCTTCTCTTTGCTGCCGGAAGGCCTCACATAAGAGGTCTGAGTTGACTCGTGACAGAAGAAGTCCGGGTTGCCTCGTGCGAGGCCTGCTGCTCTCCGTTCCTTGCTGGGAGCTTCAGCAGGAGCGCTCTGGAGCTCGCCGGCAGGAGAATTGTGAGTCCCCCCGCCCCACCCCGGCCTCAAGCAAAAGTCCAGGTTTCCCCCGTTAGTAACACCTCGGAGTGCCCGAGGGAGCGGAGGGGCAAGCCTTAACGGAATGCTTCAACCGTGGAAGGTATTTCACGAGACACTGTGCACTCACGTTCGTTGTAACAACTGTCAAAGGGCACTCACTGTATGCCTTCCAACTCCTCGGCCGTGTTTGAGCCCCAGGAAGGAAATGCGTTCGTTTGACTAAGCTCCGTGAACGTGCAACGGTGATGGCGAAGCGCTGCCCTGTTCGCTCGAAAGCTCTCGTTCGTGCGGCCTTCACACGGCCTCAAGGTACGCAGTTCTAAACAGCCTTACATTCCATGCTGGTGTGCCAAGCCCCCCACCCACCCGCAGGGAGGAATTTGGGCTCTTCTGAGAAACACCAGTGTGCGCCACAAGTGAAACCAGGGCGTCTCCCCCAGGACGTCGCCGACCGGCAGCCGGATGCCAGAGGTGTACTTCCAGCCGGAAAAAGAGGGAAAAGGACAGCTTTCCCAGGGACAATGCTGGACCCTTGGGACCATCCAGAATCACCAAGGCCTCAACTTTGCACGGCCTGGGGAACGCTCTTCCTCACGTCCAGCAATCCCCACGTCAAAACCTTTCTCAGCAGAGGCAGGCACTCTCTCCCTTGTACTAGATAGCTCGGCAGAGCCTTCCGAGAAACATGCTGCGTCATTCAGCTTGAACGTGGGACGCGGAGGGGAGAGTACGCTTTCTCCCCGTTTGGAGGCGCCTTGCGCTTGGCTTCAAAGCTGCCTGAACAGCACTAGCGGCCCGACGTCTCTGCACGGCAGGATTGTCGTTGTGGGCCGAGGCTGCGTGTTCTCCCAAAGCGAAAACCGTGCTGGCAATCCCTTTCTAGGAACTCCTCCCACGGCACCACAGGTTCAGCTCCGGCCGAACGAAAGGTGACCTCAGGCCTCAAGGTAAGTTCCAGTGTTTCACGTCGGGGGACTTGGGTGTGCAGTGGTTTCCATGAGGCCATACTCCACCACGGAGTGCCTTAACTCTGCGAAGCTCCTGGGGGCACACGGGATAGGAGATCGTTCGCCAGTTTCGCAGGATGACTTCTCTCCGTGCCGGAACGGCGGCTCCTGGCTTCTGAGGAACCTTAGCCTAAACAGGCCCCTGGAGAAAGCTCTTCACATTCATAGCAAGGGCAACGTACTGCTCTCTGGCTTGCCTGGGTTGAACGCCCCAGTCGTCAAAGAGCCTCGCGAAGGCAGTGCTGCGCAGACTCCCTCTGCCAGTCGCACGGCCTCCTTGACTGAAAGAGAACTGCAGTGCCAAAAGACACCGCGCTGACGACTGGCTCCGGGAAGAGACTCGGGACAGCACTCTCACAGAAGCGAAAGCTAGGCCGTGGGCCCAGCCTGAGGAGCAGTACGTACGTTTGCCACACTTCTTTACACAGCTAGGCGTGAGCCAGAGAGCCTTGGTCACTGAGGCCTACCTAAGGTACCGCCATACTTACCCAGTAGATCCCACGCAGAGGTCCCTGTGCCCCAAAGGGCCTCCACGGAAGGGCCCTGTTCCTCCCGTTGTGTTTCCTTGAGGTAATCAGAAAGCACTGAGGATACCTGTAGGAGCTCAGGTGTGAAGCTGGGCGACCCTGGCCAAACCTGATTCCCCTCCGTGGTAGACGAGACGGTGGCGGGTCCTAAGCTGCCTGAGGCACACTCCTCGCGCGCACCTTCTCTTTGCTGCCGGAAGGCCTCACATAAGAGGTCTGAGTTGACTCGTGACAGAAGAAGTCTGGGTTGACTCGTGCGAGGCCTGCTGCTCTCCGTTCCTTGCTGGGAGCTTCAGCAGGAGCGCTCTGGAGCTCGCCGGCAGGAGAATTGTGAGTCCCCCCGCCCCACCCCGGCCTCAAGCAAAAGTCCAGGTTTCCCCCGTTAGTAACACCTCGGAGTGCCCGAGGGAGCGGAGGGGCAAGCCTTAACGGAATGCTTCAACCGTGGAAGGTATTTCACGAGACACTGTGCACTCACGTTCGTTGTAACAACTGTCAAAGGGCACTCACTGTATGCCTTCCAACTCCTCGGCCGTGTTTGAGCCCCAGGAAGGAAATGCGTTCGTTTGACTAAGCTCCGTGAACGTGCAACGGTGATGGCGAAGCGCTGCCCTGTTCGCTCGAAAGCTCTCGTTCGTGCGGCCTTCACACGGCCTCAAGGTACGCAGTTCTAAACAGCCTTACATTCCATGCTGGTGTGCCAAGCCCCCCACCCACCCGCAGGGAGGAATTTGGGCTCTTCTGAGAAACACCAGTGTGCGCCACAAGTGAAACCAGGGCGTCTCCCCCAGGACGTCGCCGACCGGCAGCCGGATGCCAGAGGTGTACTTCCAGCCGGAAAAAGAGGGAAAAGGACAGCTTTCCCAGGGACAATGCTGGACCCTTGGGACCATCCAGAATCACCAAGGCCTCAACTTTGCACGGCCTGGGGAACGCTCTTCCTCACGTCCAGCAATCCCCACGTCAAAACCTTTCTCAGCAGAGGCAGGCACTCTCTCCCTTGTACTAGATAGCTCGGCAGAGCCTTCCGAGAAACATGCTGCGTCATTCAGCTTGAACGTGGGAGGCGGAGGGGAGAGTACGCTTTCTCCCCGTTTGGAGGCGCCTTGCGCTTGGCTTCAAAGCTGCCTGAACAGCACTAGCGGCCCGACGTCTCTGCACGGCAGGATTGTCGTTGTGGGCCGAGGCTGCGTGTTCTCCCAAAGCGAAAACCGTGCTGGCAATCCCTTTCTAGGAACTCCTCCCACGGCACCACAGGTTCAGCTCCGGCCGAACGAAAGGTGACCTCAGGCCTCAAGGTAAGTTCCAGTGTTTCACGTCGGGGGACTTGGGTGTGCAGTGGTTTCCATGAGGCCATACTCCACCACGGAGTGCCTTAACTCTGCGAAGCTCCTGGGGGCACACGGGATAGGAGATCGTTCGCCAGTTTCGCAGGATGACTTCTCTCCGTGCCGGAACGGCGGCTCCTGGCTTCTGAGGAACCTTAGCCTAAACAGGCCCCTGGAGAAAGCTCTTCACATTCATAGCAAGGGCAACGTACTGCTCTCTGGCTTGCCTGGGTTGAACGCCCCAGTCGTCAAAGAGCCTCGCGAAGGCAGTGCTGCGCAGACTCCCTCTGCCAGTCGCACGGCCTCCTTGACTGAAAGAGAACTGCAGTGCCAAAAGACACCGCGCTGACGACTGGCTCCGGGAAGAGACTCGGGACAGCACTCTCACAGAAGCGAAAGCTAGGCCGTGGGCCCAGCCTGAGGAGCAGTACGTACGTTTGCCACACTTCTTTACACAGCTAGGCGTGAGCCAGAGAGCCTTGGTCACTGAGGCCTACCTAAGGTACCGCCATACTTACCCAGTAGATCCCACGCAGAGGTCCCTGTGCCCCAAAGGGCCTCCACGGAAGGGCCCTGTTCCTCCCGTTGTGTTTCCTTGAGGTAATCAGAAAGCACTGAGGATACCTGTAGGAGCTCAGGTGTGAAGCTGGGCGACCCTGGCCAAACCTGATTCCCCTCCGTGGTAGACGAGACGGTGGCGGGTCCTAAGCTGCCTGAGGCACACTCCTCGCGCGCACCTTCTCTTTGCTGCCGGAAGGCCTCACATAAGAGGTCTGAGTTGACTCGTGACAGAAGAAGTCTGGGTTGACTCGTGCGAGGCCTGCTGCTCTCCGTTCCTTGCTGGGAGCTTCAGCAGGAGCGCTCTGGAGCTCGCCGGCAGGAGAATTGTGAGTCCCCCCGCCCCACCCCGGCCTCAAGCAAAAGTCCAGGTTTCCCCCGTTAGTAACACCTCGGAGTGCCCGAGGGAGCGGAGGGGCAAGCCTTAACGGAATGCTTCAACCGTGGAAGGTATTTCACGAGACACTGTGCACTCACGTTCGTTGTAACAACTGTCAAAGGGCACTCACTGTATGCCTTCCAACTCCTCGGCCGTGTTTGAGCCCCAGGAAGGAAATGCGTTCGTTTGACTAAGCTCCGTGAACGTGCAACGGTGATGGCGAAGCGCTGCCCTGTTCGCTCGAAAGCTCTCGTTCGTGCGGCCTTCACACGGCCTCAAGGTACGCAGTTCTAAACAGCCTTACATTCCATGCTGGTGTGCCAAGCCCCCCACCCACCCGCAGGGAGGAATTTGGGCTCTTCTGAGAAACACCAATGTGCGCCACAAGTGAAACCAGGGCGTCTCCCCCAGGACGTCGCCGACCGGCAGCCGGATGCCAGAGGTGTACTTCCAGCCGGAAAAAGAGGGAAAAGGACAGCTTTCCCAGGGACAATGCTGGACCCTTGGGACCATCCAGAATCACCAAGGCCTCAACTTTGCACGGCCTGGGGAACGCTCTTCCTCACGTCCAGCAATCCCCACGTCAAAACCTTTCTCAGCAGAGGCAGGCACTCTCTCCCTTGTACTAGATAGCTCGGCAGAGCCTTCCGAGAAACATGCTGCGTCATTCAGCTTGAACGTGGGAGGCGGAGGGGAGAGTACGCTTTCTCCCCGTTTGGAGGCGCCTTGCGCTTGGCTTCAAAGCTGCCTGAACAGCACTGGCGGCCCGACGTCTCTGCACGGCAGGATTGTCGTTGTGGGCCGAGGCTGCGTGTTCTCCCAAAGCGAAAACCGTGCTGGCAATCCCTTTCTAGGAACTCCTCCCACGGCACCACAGGTTCAGCTCCGGCCGAACGAAAGGTGACCTCAGGCCTCAAGGTAAGTTCCAGTGTTTCACGTCGGGGGACTTGGGTGTGCAGTGGTTTCCATGAGGCCATACTCCACCACGGAGTGCCTTAACTCTGCGAAGCTCCTGGGGGCACACGGGATAGGAGATCGTTCGCCAATTTCGCAGGATGACTTCTCTCCGTGCCGCAACGGCGGCTCCTGGCTTCTGAGGAACCTTAGCCTAAACAGGCCCCTGGAGAAAGCTCTTCACATTCATAGCAAGGGCAACGTACTGCTCTCTGGCTTGCCTGGGTTGAACGCCCCAGTCGTCAAAGAGCCTCGCGAAGGCAGTGCTGCGCAGACTCCCTCTGCCAGTCGCACGGCCTCCTTGACTGAAAGAGAACTGCAGTGCCAAAAGACACCGCGCTGACGACTGGCTCCGGGAAGAGACTCGGGACAGCACTCTCACAGAAGCGAAAGCTAGGCCGTGGGCCCAGCCTGAGGAGCAGTACGTACGTTTGCCACACTTCTTTACACAGCTAGGCGTGAGCCAGAGAGCCTTGGTCACTGAGGCCTACCTAAGGTACCGCCATACTTACCCAGTAGATCCCACGCAGAGGTCCCTGTGCCCCAAAGGACCTCCACGGAAGGGCCCTGTTCCTCCCGTTGTGTTTCCTTGAGGTAATCAGAAAGCACTGAGGATACCTGTAGGAGCTCAGGTATGAAGCTGGGCGACCCTGGCCAAACCTGATTCCCCTCCGTGGTAGACGAGACGGTGGCGGGTCCTAAGCTGCCTGAGGCACACTCCTCGCGCGCACCTTCTCTTTGCTGCCGGAAGGCCTCACATAAGAGGTCTGAGTTGACTCGTGACAGAAGAAGTCTGGGTTGACTCGTGCGAGGCCTGCTGCTCTCCGTTCCTTGCTGGGAGCTTCAGCAGGAGCGCTCTGGAGCTCGCCGGCAGGAGAATTGTGAGTCCCCCCGCCCCACCCCGGCCTCAAGCAAAAGTCCAGGTTTCCCCCGTTAGTAACACCTCGGAGTGCCCGAGGGAGCGGAGGGGCAAGCCTTAACGGAATGCTTCAACCGTGGAAGGTATTTCACGAGACACTGTGCACTCACGTTCGTTGTAACAACTGTCAAAGGGCACTCACTGTATGCCTTCCAACTCCTCGGCCGTGTTTGAGCCCCAGGAAGGAAATGCGTTCGTTTGACTAAGCTCCGTGAACGTGCAACGGTGATGGCGAAGCGCTGCCCTGTTCGCTCGAAAGCTCTCGTTCGTGCGGCCTTCACACGGCCTCAAGGTACGCAGTTCTAAACAGCCTTACATTCCATGCTGGTGTGCCAAGCCCCCCACCCACCCGCAGGGAGGAATTTGGGCTCTTCTGAGAAACACCAGTGTGCGCCACAAGTGAAACCAGGGCGTCTCCCCCAGGACGTCGCCGACCGGCAGCCGGATGCCAGAGGTGTACTTCCAGCCGGAAAAAGAGGGAAAAGGACAGCTTTCCCAGGGACAATGCTGGACCCTTGGGACCATCCAGAATCACCAAGGCCTCAACTTTGCACGGCCTGGGGAACGCTCTTCCTCACGTCCAGCAATCCCCACGTCAAAACCTTTCTCAGCAGAGGCAGGCACTCTCTCCCTTGTACTAGATAGCTCGGCAGAGCCTTCCGAGAAACATGCTGCGTCATTCAGCTTGAACGTGGGACGCGGAGGGGAGAGTACGCTTTCTCCCCGTTTGGAGGCGCCTTGCGCTTGGCTTCAAAGCTGCCTGAACAGCACTAGCGGCCCGACGTCTCTGCACGGCAGGATTGTCGTTGTGGGCCGAGGCTGCGTGTTCTCCCAAAGCGAAAACCGTGCTGGCAATCCCTTTCTAGGAACTCCTCCCACGGCACCACAGGTTCAGCTCCGGCCGAACGAAAGGTGACCTCAGGCCTCAAGGTAAGTTCCAGTGTTTCACGTCGGGGGACTTGGGTGTGCAGTGGTTTCCATGAGGCCATACTCCACCACGGAGTGCCTTAACTCTGCGAAGCTCCTGGGGGCACACAGGATAGGAGATGGTTCGCCAATTTCGCAGGATGACTTCTCTCCGTGCCGCAACGGCGGCTCCTGGCTTCTGAGGAACCTTAGCCTAAACAGGCCCCTGGAGAAAGCTCTTCACATTCATAGCAAGGGCAACGTACTGCTCTCTGGCTTGCCTGGGTTGAACGCCCCAGTCGTCAAAGAGCCTCGCGAAGGCAGTGCTGCGCAGACTCCCTCTGCCAGTCGCACGGCCTCCTTGACTGAAAGAGAACTGCAGTGCCAAAAGACACCGCGCTGACGACTGGCTCCGGGAAGAGACTCGGGACAGCACTCTCACAGAAGCGAAAGCTAGGCCGTGGGCCCAGCCTGAGGAGCAGTACGTACGTTTGCCACACTTCTTTACACAGCTAGGCGTGAGCCAGAGAGCCTTGGTCACTGAGGCCTACCTAAGGTACCGCCATACTTACCCAGTAGATCCCACGCAGAGGTCCCTGTGCCCCAAAGGGCCTCCACGGAAGGGCCCTGTTCCTCCCGTTGTGTTTCCTTGAGGTAATCAGAAAGCACTGAGGATACCTGTAGGAGCTCAGGTATGAAGCTGGGCGACCCTGGCCAAACCTGATTCCCCTCCGTGGTAGACGAGACGGTGGCGGGTCCTAAGCTGCCTGAGGCACACTCCTCGCGCGCACCTTCTCTTTGCTGCCGGAAGGCCTCACATAAGAGGTCTGAGTTGACTCGTGACAGAAGAAGTCCGGGTTGACTCGTGCGAGGCCTGCTGCTCTCCGTTCCTTGCTGGGAGCTTCAGCAGGAGCGCTCTGGAGCTCGCCGGCAGGAGAATTGTGAGTCCCCCCGCCCCACCCCGGCCTCAAGCAAAAGTCCAGGTTTCCCCCGTTAGTAACACCTCGGAGTGCCCGAGGGAGCGGAGGGGCATGCGTTAACGGAATGCTTCAACCGTGGAAGGTATTTCACGAGACACTGTGCACTCACGTTCGTTGTAACAACTGTCAAAGGGCACTCACTGTATGCCTTCCAACTCCTCGGCCGTGTTTGAGCCCCAGGAAGGAAATGCGTTCGTTTGACTAAGCTCCGTGAACGTGCAACGGTGATGGCGAAGCGCTGCCCTGTTCGCTCGAAAGCTCTCGTTCGTGCGGCCTTCACACGGCCTCAAGGTACGCAGTTCTAAACAGCCTTACATTCCATGCTGGTGTGCCAAGCCCCCCACCCACCCGCAGGGAGGAATTTGGGCTCTTCTGAGAAACACCAGTGTGCGCCACAAGTGAAACCAGGGCGTCTCCCCCAGGACGTCGCCGACCGGCAGCCGGATGCCAGAGGTGTACTTCCAGCCGGAAAAAGAGGGAAAAGGACAGCTTTCCCAGGGACAATGCTGGACCCTTGGGACCATCCAGAATCACCAAGGCCTCAACTTTGCACGGCCTGGGGAACGCTCTTCCTCACGTCCAGCAATCCCCACGTCAAAACCTTTCTCAGCAGAGGCAGGCACTCTCTCCCTTGTACTAGATAGCTCGGCAGAGCCTTCCGAGAAACATGCTGCGTCATTCAGCTTGAACGTGGGACGCAGAGGGGAGAGTACGCTTTCTCCCCGTTTGGAGGCGCCTTGCGCTTGGCTTCAAAGCTACCTGAACAGCACTAGCGGCCCGACGTCTCTGCACGGCAGGATTGTCGTTGTGGGCCGAGGCTGCGTGTTCTCCCAAAGCGAAAACCGTGCTGGCAATCCCTTTCTAGGAACTCCTCCCACGGCACCACAGGTTCAGCTCCGGCCGAACGAAAGGTGACCTCAGGCCTCAAGGTAAGTTCCAGTGTTTCACGTCGGGGGACTTGGGTGTGCAGTGGTTTCCATGAGGCCATACTCCACCACGGAGTGCCTTAACTCTGCGAAGCTCCTGGGGGCACACGGGATAGGAGATGGTTCGCCAGTTTCGCAGGATGACTTCTCTCCGTGCCGCAACGGCGGCTCCTGGCTTCTGAGGAACCTTAGCCTAAACAGGCCCCTGGAGAAAGCTCTTCACATTCATAGCAAGGGCAACGTACTGCTCTCTGGCTTGCCTGGGTTGAACGCCCCAGTCGTCAAAGAGCCTCGCGAAGGCAGTGCTGCGCAGACTCCCTCTGCCAGTCGCACGGCCTCCTTGACTGAAAGAGAACTGCAGTGCCAAAAGACACCGCGCTGACGACTGGCTCCGGGAAGAGACTCGGGACAGCACTCTCACAGAAGCGAAAGCTAGGCCGTGGGCCCAGCCTGAGGAGCAGTACGTACGTTTGCCACACTTCTTTACACAGCTAGGCGTGAGCCAGAGAGCCTTGGTCACTGAGGCCTACCTAAGGTACCGCCATACTTACCCAGTAGATCCCACACGGAGGTCCCTGTGCCCCAAAGGGCCTCCACGGAAGGGCCCTGTTCCTCCCGTTGTGTTTCCTTGAGGTAATCAGAAAGCACTGAGGATACCTGTAGGAGCTCAGGTATGAAGCTGGGCGACCCTGGCCAAACCTGATTCCCCTCCGTGGTAGACGAGAAGGTGGCGGGTCCTAAGCTGCCTGAGGCACACTCCTCGCGCGCACCTTCTCTTTGCTGCCGGAAGGCCTCACATAAGAGGTCTGAGTTGACTCGTGACAGAAGAAGTCTGGGTTGACTCGTGCGAGGCCTGCTGCTCTCCGTTCCTTGCTGGGAGCTTCAGCAGGAGCGCTCTGGAGCTCGCCGGCAGGAGAATTGTGAGTCCCCCCGCCCCACCCCGGCCTCAAGCAAAAGTCCAGGTTTCCCCCGTTAGTAACACCTCGGAGTGCCCGAGGGAGCGGAGGGGCAAGCCTTAACGGAATGCTTCAACCGTGGAAGGTATTTCACGAGACACTGTGCACTCACGTTCGTTGTAACAACTGTCAAAGGGCACTCACTGTATGCCTTCCAACTCCTCGGCCGTGTTTGAGCCCCAGGAAGGAAATGCGTTCGTTTGACTAAGCTCCGTGAACGTGCAACGGTGATGGCGAAGCGCTGCCCTGTTCGCTCGAAAGCTCTCGTTCGTGCGGCCTTCACACGGCCTCAAGGTACGCAGTTCTAAACAGCCTTACATTCCATGCTGGTGTGCCAAGCCCCCCACCCACCCGCAGGGAGGAATTTGGGCTCTTCTGAGAAACACCAGTGTGCGCCACAAGTGAAACCAGGGCGTCTCCCCCAGGACGTCGCCGACCGGCAGCCGGATGCCAGAGGTGTACTTCCAGCCGGAAAAAGAGGGAAAAGGACAGCTTTCCCAGGGACAATGCTGGACCCTTGGGACCATCCAGAATCACCAAGGCCTCAACTTTGCACGGCCTGGGGAACGCTCTTCCTCACGTCCAGCAATCCCCACGTCAAAACCTTTCTCAGCAGAGGCAGGCACTCTCTCCCTTGTACTAGATAGCTCGGCAGAGCCTTCCGAGAAACATGCTGCGTCATTCAGCTTGAACGTGGGACGCGGAGGGGAGAGTACGCTTTCTCCCCGTTTGGAGGCGCCTTGCGCTTGGCTTCAAAGCTGCCTGAACAGCACTAGCGGCCCGACGTCTCTGCACGGCAGGATTGTCGTTGTGGGCCGAGGCTGCGTGTTCTCCCAAAGCGAAAACCGTGCTGGCAATCCCTTTCTAGGAACTCCTCCCACGGCACCACAGGTTCAGCTCCGGCCGAACGAAAGGTGACCTCAGGCCTCAAGGTAAGTTCCAGTGTTTCACGTCGGGGGACTTGGGTGTGCAGTGGTTTCCATGAGGCCATACTCCACCACGGAGTGCCTTAACTCTGCGAAGCTCCTGGGGGCACACGGGATAGGAGATCGTTCGCCAGTTTCGCAGGATGACTTCTCTCCGTGCCGGAACGGCGGCTCCTGGCTTCTGAGGAACCTTAGCCTAAACAGGCCCCTGGAGAAAGCTCTTCACATTCATAGCAAGGGCAACGTACTGCTCTCTGGCTTGCCTGGGTTGAACGCCCCAGTCGTCAAAGAGCCTCGCGAAGGCAGTGCTGCGCAGACTCCCTCTGCCAGTCGCACGGCCTCCTTGACTGAAAGAGAACTGCAGTGCCAAAAGACACCGCGCTGACGACTGGCTCCGGGAAGAGACTCGGGACAGCACTCTCACAGAAGCGAAAGCTAGGCCGTGGGCCCAGCCTGAGGAGCAGTACGTACGTTTGCCACACTTCTTTACACAGCTAGGCGTGAGCCAGAGAGCCTTGGTCACTGAGGCCTACCTAAGGTACCGCCATACTTACCCAGTAGATCCCACGCAGAGGTCCCTGTGCCCCAAAGGGCCTCCACGGAAGGGCCCTGTTCCTCCCGTTGTGTTTCCTTGAGGTAATCAGAAAGCACTGAGGATACCTGTAGGAGCTCAGGTGTGAAGCTGGGCGACCCTGGCCAAACCTGATTCCCCTCCGTGGTAGACGAGACGGTGGCGGGTCCTAAGCTGCCTGAGGCACACTCCTCGCGCGCACCTTCTCTTTGCTGCCGGAAGGCCTCACATAAGAGGTCTGAGTTGACTCGTGACAGAAGAAGTCTGGGTTGACTCGTGCGAGGCCTGCTGCTCTCCGTTCCTTGCTGGGAGCTTCAGCAGGAGCGCTCTGGAGCTCGCCGGCAGGAGAATTGTGAGTCCCCCCGCCCCACCCCGGCCTCAAGCAAAAGTCCAGGTTTCCCCCGTTAGTAACACCTCGGAGTGCCCGAGGGAGCGGAGGGGCAAGCCTTAACGGAATGCTTCAACCGTGGAAGGTATTTCACGAGACACTGTGCACTCACGTTCGTTGTAACAACTGTCAAAGGGCACTCACTGTATGCCTTCCAACTCCTCGGCCGTGTTTGAGCCCCAGGAAGGAAATGCGTTCGTTTGACTAAGCTCCGTGAACGTGCAACGGTGATGGCGAAGCGCTGCCCTGTTCGCTCGAAAGCTCTCGTTCGTGCGGCCTTCACACGGCCTCAAGGTACGCAGTTCTAAACAGCCTTACATTCCATGCTGGTGTGCCAAGCCCCCCACCCACCCGCAGGGAGGAATTTGGGCTCTTCTGAGAAACACCAATGTGCGCCACAAGTGAAACCAGGGCGTCTCCCCCAGGACGTCGCCGACCGGCAGCCGGATGCCAGAGGTGTACTTCCAGCCGGAAAAAGAGGGAAAAGGACAGCTTTCCCAGGGACAATGCTGGACCCTTGGGACCATCCAGAATCACCAAGGCCTCAACTTTGCACGGCCTGGGGAACGCTCTTCCTCACGTCCAGCAATCCCCACGTCAAAACCTTTCTCAGCAGAGGCAGGCACTCTCTCCCTTGTACTAGATAGCTCGGCAGAGCCTTCCGAGAAACATGCTGCGTCATTCAGCTTGAACGTGGGAGGCGGAGGGGAGAGTACGCTTTCTCCCCGTTTGGAGGCGCCTTGCGCTTGGCTTCAAAGCTGCCTGAACAGCACTGGCGGCCCGACGTCTCTGCACGGCAGGATTGTCGTTGTGGGCCGAGGCTGCGTGTTCTCCCAAAGCGAAAACCGTGCTGGCAATCCCTTTCTAGGAACTCCTCCCACGGCACCACAGGTTCAGCTCCGGCCGAACGAAAGGTGACCTCAGGCCTCAAGGTAAGTTCCAGTGTTTCACGTCGGGGGACTTGGGTGTGCAGTGGTTTCCATGAGGCCATACTCCACCACGGAGTGCCTTAACTCTGCGAAGCTCCTGGGGGCACACGGGATAGGAGATGGTTCGCCAGTTTCGCAGGATGACTTCTCTCCGTGCCGGAACGGCGGCTCCTGGCTTCTGAGGAACCTTAGCCTAAACAGGCCCCTGGAGAAAGCTCTTCACATTCATAGCAAGGGCAACGTACTGCTCTCTGGCTTGCCTGGGTTGAACGCCCCAGTCGTCAAAGAGCCTCGCGAAGGCAGTGCTGCGCAGACTCCCTCTGCCAGTCGCACGGCCTCCTTGACTGAAAGAGAACTGCAGTGCCAAAAGACACCGCGCTGACGACTGGCTCCGGGAAGAGACTCGGGACAGCACTCTCACAGAAGCGAAAGCTAGGCCGTGGGCCCAGCCTGAGGAGCAGTACGTACGTTTGCCACACTTCTTTACACAGCTAGGCGTGAGCCAGAGAGCCTTGGTCACTGAGGCCTACCTAAGGTACCGCCATACTTACCCAGTAGATCCCACGCAGAGGTCCCTGTGCCCCAAAGGGCCTCCACGGAAGGGCCCTGTTCCTCCCGTTGTGTTTCCTTGAGGTAATCAGAAAGCACTGAGGATACCTGTAGGAGCTCAGGTATGAAGCTGGGCGACCCTGGCCAAACCTGATTCCCCTCCGTGGTAGACGAGACGGTGGCGGGTCCTAAGCTGCCTGAGGCACACTCCTCGCGCGCACCTTCTCTTTGCTGCCGGAAGGCCTCACATAAGAGGTCTGAGTTGACTCGTGACAGAAGAAGTCCGGGTTGACTCGTGCGAGGCCTGCTGCTCTCCGTTCCTTGCTGGGAGCTTCAGCAGGAGCGCTCTGGAGCTCGCCGGCAGGAGAATTGTGAGTCCCCCCGCCCCACCCCGGCCTCAAGCAAAAGTCCAGGTTTCCCCCGTTAGTAACACCTCGGAGTGCCCGAGGGAGCGGAGGGGCAAGCCTTAACGGAATGCTTCAACCGTGGAAGGTATTTCACGAGACACTGTGCACTCACGTTCGTTGTAACAACTGTCAAAGGGCACTCACTGTATGCCTTCCAACTCCTCGGCCGTGTTTGAGCCCCAGGAAGGAAATGCGTTCGTTTGACTAAGCTCCGTGAACGTGCAACGGTGATGGCGAAGCGCTGCCCTGTTCGCTCGAAAGCTCTCGTTCGTGCGGCCTTCACACGGCCTCAAGGTACGCAGTTCTAAACAGCCTTACATTCCATGCTGGTGTGCCAAGCCCCCCACCCACCCGCAGGGAGGAATTTGGGCTCTTCTGAGAAACACCAGTGTGCGCCACAAGTGAAACCAGGGCGTCTCCCCCAGGACGTCGCCGACCGGCAGCCGGATGCCAGAGGTGTACTTCCAGCCGGAAAAAGAGGGAAAAGGACAGCTTTCCCAGGGACAATGCTGGACCCTTGGGACCATCCAGAATCACCAAGGCCTCAACTTTGCACGGCCTGGGGAACGCTCTTCCTCACGTCCAGCAATCCCCACGTCAAAACCTTTCTCAGCAGAGGCAGGCACTCTCTCCCTTGTACTAGATAGCTCGGCAGAGCCTTCCGAGAAACATGCTGCGTCATTCAGCTTGAACGTGGGACGCGGAGGGGAGAGTACGCTTTCTCCCCGTTTGGAGGCGCCTTGCGCCTGGCTTCAAAGCTGCCTGAACAGCACTAGCGGCCCGACGTCTCTGCACGGCAGGATTGTCGTTGTGGGCCGAGGCTGCGTGTTCTCCCAAAGCGAAAACCGTGCTGGCAATCCCTTTCTAGGAACTCCTCCCACGGCACCGCAGGTTCAGCTCCGGCCGAACGAAAGGTGACCTCAGGCCTCAAGGTAAGTTCCAGTGTTTCACGTCGGGGGACTTGGGTGTGCAGTGGTTTCCATGAGGCCATACTCCACCACGGAGTGCCTTAACTCTGCGAAGCTCCTGGGGGCACACGGGATAGGAGATGGTTCGCCAGTTTCGCAGGATGACTTCTCTCCGTGCCGGAACGGCGGCTCCTGGCTTCTGAGGAACCTTAGCCTAAACAGGCCCCTGGAGAAAGCTCTTCACATTCATAGCAAGGGCAACGTACTGCTCTCTGGCTTGCCTGGGTTGAACGCCCCAGTCGTCAAAGAGCCTCGCGAAGGCAGTGCTGCGCAGACTCCCTCTGCCAGTCGCACGGCCTCCTTGACTGAAAGAGAACTGCAGTGCCAAAAGACACCGCGCTGACGACTGGCTCCGGGAAGAGACTCGGGACAGCACTCTCACAGAAGCGAAAGCTAGGCCGTGGGCCCAGCCTGAGGAGCAGTACGTACGTTTGCCACACTTCTTTACACAGCTAGGCGTGAGCCAGAGAGCCTTGGTCACTGAGGCCTACCTAAGGTACCGCCATACTTACCCAGTAGATCCCACGCAGAGGTCCCTGTGCCCCAAAGGGCCTCCACGGAAGGGCCCTGTTCCTCCCGTTGTGTTTCCTTGAGGTAATCAGAAAGCACTGAGGATACCTGTAGGAGCTCAGGTATGAAGCTGGGCGACCCTGGCCAAACCTGATTCCCCTCCGTGGTAGACGAGACGGTGGCGGGTCCTAAGCTGCCTGAGGCACACTCCTCGCGCGCACCTTCTCTTTGCTGCCGGAAGGCCTCACATAAGAGGTCTGAGTTGACTCGTGACAGAAGAAGTCCGGGTTGACTCGTGCGAGGCCTGCTGCTCTCCGTTCCTTGCTGGGAGCTTCAGCAGGAGCGCTCTGGAGCTCGCCGGCAGGAGAATTGTGAGTCCCCCCGCCCCACCCCGGCCTCAAGCAAAAGTCCAGGTTTCCCCCGTTAGTAACACCTCGGAGTGCCCGAGGGAGCGGAGGGGCAAGCCTTAACGGAATGCTTCAACCGTGGAAGGTATTTCACGAGACACTGTGCACTCACGTTCGTTGTAACAACTGTCAAAGGGCACTCACTGTATGCCTTCCAACTCCTCGGCCGTGTTTGAGCCCCAGGAAGGAAATGCGTTCGTTTGACTAAGCTCCGTGAACGTGCAACGGTGATGGCGAAGCGCTGCCCTGTTCGCTCGAAAGCTCTCGTTCGTGCGGCCTTCACACGGCCTCAAGGTACGCAGTTCTAAACAGCCTTACATTCCATGCTGGTGTGCCAAGCCCCCCACCCACCCGCAGGGAGGAATTTGGGCTCTTCTGAGAAACACCAGTGTGCGCCACAAGTGAAACCAGGGCGTCTCCCCCAGGACGTCGCCGACCGGCAGCCGGATGCCAGAGGTGTACTTCCAGCCGGAAAAAGAGGGAAAAGGACAGCTTTCCCAGGGACAATGCTGGACCCTTGGGACCATCCAGAATCACCAAGGCCTCAACTTTGCACGGCCTGGGGAACGCTCTTCCTCACGTCCAGCAATCCCCACGTCAAAACCTTTCTCAGCAGAGGCAGGCACTCTCTCCCTTGTACTAGATAGCTCGGCAGAGCCTTCCGAGAAACATGCTGCGTCATTCAGCTTGAACGTGGGACGCGGAGGGGAGAGTACGCTTTCTCCCCGTTTGGAGGCGCCTTGCGCTTGGCTTCAAAGCTGCCTGAACAGCACTGGCGGCCCGACGTCTCTGCACGGCAGGATTGTCGTTGTGGGCCGAGGCTGCGTGTTCTCCCAAAGCGAAAACCGTGCTGGCAATCCCTTTCTAGGAACTCCTCCCACGGCACCGCAGGTTCAGCTCCGGCCGAACGAAAGGTGACCTCAGGCCTCAAGGTAAGTTCCAGTGTTTCACGTCGGGGGACTTGGGTGTGCAGTGGTTTCCATGAGGCCATACTCCACCACGGAGTGCCTTAACTCTGCGAAGCTCCTGGGGGCACACGGGATAGGAGATGGTTCGCCAGTTTCGCAGGATGACTTCTCTCCGTGCCGCAACGGCGGCTCCTGGCTTCTGAGGAACCTTAGCCTAAACAGGCCCCTGGAGAAAGCTCTTCACATTCATAGCAAGGGCAACGTACTGCTCTCTGGCTTGCCTGGGTTGAACGCCCCAGTCGTCAAAGAGCCTCGCGAAGGCAGTGCTGCGCAGACTCCCTCTGCCAGTCGCACGGCCTCCTTGACTGAAAGAGAACTGCAGTGCCAAAAGACACCGCGCTGACGACTGGCTCCGGGAAGAGACTCGGGACAGCACTCTCACAGAAGCGAAAGCTAGGCCGTGGGCCCAGCCTGAGGAGCAGTACGTACGTTTGCCACACTTCTTTACACAGCTAGGCGTGAGCCAGAGAGCCTTGGTCACTGAGGCCTACCTAAGGTACCGCCATACTTACCCAGTAGATCCCACGCAGAGGTCCCTGTGCCCCAAAGGGCCTCCACGGAAGGGCCCTGTTCCTCCCGTTGTGTTTCCTTGAGGTACTCAGAAAGCACTGAGGATACCTGTAGGAGCTCAGGTATGAAGCTGGGCGACCCTGGCCAAACCTGATTCCCCTCCGTGGTAGACGAGACGGTGGCGGGTCCTAAGCTGCCTGAGGCACACTCCTCGCGCGCACCTTCTCTTTGCTGCCGGAAGGCCTCACATAAGAGGTCTGAGTTGACTCGTGACAGAAGAAGTCTGGGTTGACTCGTGCGAGGCCTGCTGCTCTCCGTTCCTTGCTGGGAGCTTCAGCAGGAGCGCTCTGGAGCTCGCCGGCAGGAGAATTGTGAGTCCCCCCGCCCCACCCCGGCCTCAAGCAAAAGTCCAGGTTTCCCCCGTTAGTAACACCTCGGAGTGCCCGAGGGAGCGGAGGGGCAAGCCTTAACGGAATGCTTCAACCGTGGAAGGTATTTCACGAGACACTGTGCACTCACGTTCGTTGTAACAACTGTCAAAGGGCACTCACTGTATGCCTTCCAACTCCTCGGCCGTGTTTGAGCCCCAGGAAGGAAATGCGTTCGTTTGACTAAGCTCCGTGAACGTGCAACGGTGATGGCGAAGCGCTGCCCTGTTCGCTCGAAAGCTCTCGTTCGTGCGGCCTTCACACGGCCTCAAGGTACGCAGTTCTAAACAGCCTTACATTCCATGCTGGTGTGCCAAGCCCCCCACCCACCCGCAGGGAGGAATTTGGGCTCTTCTGAGAAACACCAGTGTGCGCCACAAGTGAAACCAGGGCGTCTCCCCCAGGACGTCGCCGACCGGCAGCCGGATGCCAGAGGTGTACTTCCAGCCGGAAAAAGAGGGAAAAGGACAGCTTTCCCAGGGACAATGCTGGACCCTTGGGACCATCCAGAATCACCAAGGCCTCAACTTTGCACGGCCTGGGGAACGCTCTTCCTCACGTCCAGCAATCCCCACGTCAAAACCTTTCTCAGCAGAGGCAGGCACTCTCTCCCTTGTACTAGATAGCTCGGCAGAGCCTTCCGAGAAACATGCTGCGTCATTCAGCTTGAACGTGGGACGCGGAGGGGAGAGTACGCTTTCTCCCCGTTTGGAGGCGCCTTGCGCTTGGCTTCAAAGCTGCCTGAACAGCACTAGCGGCCCGACGTCTCTGCACGGCAGGATTGTCGTTGTGGGCCGAGGCTGCGTGTTCTCCCAAAGCGAAAACCGTGCTGGCAATCCCTTTCTAGGAACTCCTCCCACGGCACCACAGGTTCAGCTCCGGCCGAACGAAAGGTGACCTCAGGCCTCAAGGTAAGTTCCAGTGTTTCACGTCGGGGGACTTGGGTGTGCAGTGGTTTCCATGAGGCCATACTCCACCACGGAGTGCCTTAACTCTGCGAAGCTCCTGGGGGCACACGGGATAGGAGATGGTTCGCCAGTTTCGCAGGATGACTTCTCTCCGTGCCGGAACGGCGGCTCCTGGCTTCTGAGGAACCTTAGCCTAAACAGGCCCCTGGAGAAAGCTCTTCACATTCATAGCAAGGGCAACGTACTGCTCTCTGGCTTGCCTGGGTTGAACGCCCCAGTCGTCAAAGAGCCTCGTGAAGGCAGTGCTGCGCAGACTCCCTCTGCCAGTCGCACGGCCTCCTTGACTGAAAGAGAACTGCAGTGCCAAAAGACACCGCGCTGACGACTGGCTCCGGGAAGAGACTCGGGACAGCACTCTCACAGAAGCGAAAGCTAGGCCGTGGGCCCAGCCTGAGGAGCAGTACGTACGTTTGCCACACTTCTTTACACAGCTAGGCGTGAGCCAGAGAGCCTTGGTCACTGAGGCCTACCTAAGGTACCGCCATACTTACCCAGTAGATCCCACGCAGAGGTCCCTGTGCCCCAAAGGGCCTCCACGGAAGGGCCCTGTTCCTCCCGTTGTGTTTCCTTGAGGTAATCAGAAAGCACTGAGGATACCTGTAGGAGCTCAGGTATGAAGCTGGGCGACCGTGGCCAAATCTGATTCCCCTCCGTGGTAGACGAGACGGTGGCGGGTCCTAAGCTGCCTGAGGCACACTCCTCGCGCGCACCTTCTCTTTGCTGCCGGAAGGCCTCACATAAGAGGTCTGAGTTGACTCGTGACAGAAGAAGTCTGGGTTGACTCGTGCGAGGCCTGCTGCTCTCCGTTCCTTGCTGGGAGCTTCAGCAGGAGCGCTCTGGAGCTCGCCGGCAGGAGAATTGTGAGTCCCCCCGCCCCACCCCGGCCTCAAGCAAAAGTCCAGGTTTCCCCCGTTAGTAACACCTCGGAGTGCCCGAGGGAGCGGAGGGGCAAGCCTTAACGGAATGCTTCAACCGTGGAAGGTATTTCACGAGACACTGTGCACTCACGTTCGTTGTAACAACTGTCAAAGGGCACTCACTGTATGCCTTCCAACTCCTCGGCCGTGTTTGAGCCCCAGGAAGGAAATGCGTTCGTTTGACTAAGCTCCGTGAACGTGCAACGGTGATGGCGAAGCGCTGCCCTGTTCGCTCGAAAGCTCTCGTTCGTGCGGCCTTCACACGGCCTCAAGGTACGCAGTTCTAAACAGCCTTACATTCCATGCTGGTGTGCCAAGCCCCCCACCCACCCGCAGGGAGGAATTTGGGCTCTTCTGAGAAACACCAGTGTGCGCCACAAGTGAAACCAGGGCGTCTCCCCCAGGACGTCGCCGACCGGCAGCCGGATGCCAGAGGTGTACTTCCAGCCGGAAAAAGAGGGAAAAGGACAGCTTTCCCAGGGACAATGCTGGACCCTTGGGACCATCCAGAATCACCAAGGCCTCAACTTTGCACGGCCTGGGGAACGCTCTTCCTCACGTCCAGCAATCCCCACGTCAAAACCTTTCTCAGCAGAGGCAGGCACTCTCTCCCTTGTACTAGATAGCTCGGCAGAGCCTTCCGAGAAACATGCTGCGTCATTCAGCTTGAACGTGGGACGCGGAGGGGAGAGTACGCTTTCTCCCCGTTTGGAGGCGCCTTGCGCCTGGCTTCAAAGCTGCCTGAACAGCACTAGCGGCCCGACGTCTCTGCACGGCAGGATTGTCGTTGTGGGCCGAGGCTGCGTGTTCTCCCAAAGCGAAAACCGTGCTGGCAATCCCTTTCTAGGAACTCCTCCCACGGCACCGCAGGTTCAGCTCCGGCCGAACGAAAGGTGACCTCAGGCCTCAAGGTAAGTTCCAGTGTTTCACGTCGGGGGACTTGGGTGTGCAGTGGTTTCCATGAGGCCATACTCCACCACGGAGTGCCTTAACTCTGCGAAGCTCCTGGGGGCACACGGGATAGGAGATCGTTCGCCAATTTCGCAGGATGACTTCTCTCCGTGCCGCAACGGCGGCTCCTGGCTTCTGAGGAACCTTAGCCTAAACAGGCCCCTGGAGAAAGCTCTTCACATTCATAGCAAGGGCAACGTACTGCTCTCTGGCTTGCCTGGGTTGAACGCCCCAGTCGTCAAAGAGCCTCGCGAAGGCAGTGCTGCGCTGACTCCCTCTGCCAGTCGCACGGCCTCCTTGACTGAAAGAGAACTGCAGTGCCAAAAGACACCGCGCTGACGACTGGCTCCGGGAAGAGACTCGGGACAGCACTCTCACAGAAGCGAAAGCTAGGCCGTGGGCCCAGCCTGAGGAGCAGTACGTACGTTTGCCACACTTCTTTACACAGCTAGGCGTGAGCCAGAGAGCCTTGGTCACTGAGGCCTACCTAAGGTACCGCCATACTTACCCAGTAGATCCCACGCAGAGGTCCCTGTGCCCCAAAGGACCTCCACGGAAGGGCCCTGTTCCTCCCGTTGTGTTTCCTTGAGGTAATCAGAAAGCACTGAGGATACCTGTAGGAGCTCAGGTATGAAGCTGGGCGACCCTGGCCAAACCTGATTCCCCTCCGTGGTAGACGAGACGGTGGCGGGTCCTAAGCTGCCTGAGGCACACTCCTCGCGCGCACCTTCTCTTTGCTGCCGGAAGGCCTCACATAAGAGGTCTGAGTTGACTCGTGACAGAAGAAGTCTGGGTTGACTCGTGCGAGGCCTGCTGCTCTCCGTTCCTTGCTGGGAGCTTCAGCAGGAGCGCTCTGGAGCTCGCCGGCAGGAGAATTGTGAGTCCCCCCGCCCCACCCCGGCCTCAAGCAAAAGTCCAGGTTTCCCCCGTTAGTAACACCTCGGAGTGCCCGAGGGAGCGGAGGGGCAAGCCTTAACGGAATGCTTCAACCGTGGAAGGTATTTCACGAGACACTGTGCACTCACGTTCGTTGTAACAACTGTCAAAGGGCACTCACTGTATGCCTTCCAACTCCTCGGCCGTGTTTGAGCCCCAGGAAGGAAATGCGTTCGTTTGACTAAGCTCCGTGAACGTGCAACGGTGATGGCGAAGCGCTGCCCTGTTCGCTCGAAAGCTCTCGTTCGTGCGGCCTTCACACGGCCTCAAGGTACGCAGTTCTAAACAGCCTTACATTCCATGCTGGTGTGCCAAGCCCCCCACCCACCCGCAGGGAGGAATTTGGGCTCTTCTGAGAAACACCAGTGTGCGCCACAAGTGAAACCAGGGCGTCTCCCCCAGGACGTCGCCGACCGGCAGCCGGATGCCAGAGGTGTACTTCCAGCCGGAAAAAGAGGGAAAAGGACAGCTTTCCCAGGGACAATGCTGGACCCTTGGGACCATCCAGAATCACCAAGGCCTCAACTTTGCACGGCCTGGGGAACGCTCTTCCTCACGTCCAGCAATCCCCACGTCAAAACCTTTCTCAGCAGAGGCAGGCACTCTCTCCCTTGTACTAGATAGCTCGGCAGAGCCTTCCGAGAAACATGCTGCGTCATTCAGCTTGAACGTGGGACGCGGAGGGGAGAGTACGCTTTCTCCCCGTTTGGAGGCGCCTTGCGCTTGGCTTCAAAGCTGCCTGAACAGCACTAGCGGCCCGACGTCTCTGCACGGCAGGATTGTCGTTGTGGGCCGAGGCTGCGTGTTCTCCCAAAGCGAAAACCGTGCTGGCAATCCCTTTCTAGGAACTCCTCCCACGGCACCACAGGTTCAGCTCCGGCCGAACGAAAGGTGACCTCAGGCCTCAAGGTAAGTTCCAGTGTTTCACGTCGGGGGACTTGGGTGTGCAGTGGTTTCCATGAGGCCATACTCCACCACGGAGTGCCTTAACTCTGCGAAGCTCCTGGGGGCACACGGGATAGGAGATGGTTCGCCAATTTCGCAGGATGACTTCTCTCCGTGCCGCAACGGCGGCTCCTGGCTTCTGAGGAACCTTAGCCTAAACAGGCCCCTGGAGAAAGCTCTTCACATTCATAGCAAGGGCAACGTACTGCTCTCTGGCTTGCCTGGGTTGAACGCCCCAGTCGTCAAAGAGCCTCGCGAAGGCAGTGCTGCGCAGACTCCCTCTGCCAGTCGCACGGCCTCCTTGACTGAAAGAGAACTGCAGTGCCAAAAGACACCGCGCTGACGACTGGCTCCGGGAAGAGACTCGGGACAGCACTCTCACAGAAGCGAAAGCTAGGCCGTGGGCCCAGCCTGAGGAGCAGTACGTACGTTTGCCACACTTCTTTACACAGCTAGGCGTGAGCCAGAGAGCCTTGGTCACTGAGGCCTACCTAAGGTACCGCCATACTTACCCAGTAGATCCCACACGGAGGTCCCTGTGCCCCAAAGGGCCTCCACGGAAGGGCCCTGTTCCTCCCGTTGTGTTTCCTTGAGGTAATCAGAAAGCACTGAGGATACCTGTAGGAGCTCAGGTATGAAGCTGGGCGACCCTGGCCAAACCTGATTCCCCTCCGTGGTAGACGAGAAGGTGGCGGGTCCTAAGCTGCCTGAGGCACACTCCTCGCGCGCACCTTCTCTTTGCTGCCGGAAGGCCTCACATAAGAGGTCTGAGTTGACTCGTGACAGAAGAAGTCCGGGTTGACTCGTGCGAGGCCTGCTGCTCTCCGTTCCTTGCTGGGAGCTTCAGCAGGAGCGCTCTGGAGCTCGCCGGCAGGAGAATTGTGAGTCCCCCCGCCCCACCCCGGCCTCAAGCAAAAGTCCAGGTTTCCCCCGTTAGTAACACCTCGGAGTGCCCGAGGGAGCGGAGGGGCAAGCCTTAACGGAATGCTTCAACCGTGGAAGGTATTTCACGAGACACTGTGCACTCACGTTCGTTGTAACAACTGTCAAAGGGCACTCACTGTATGCCTTCCAACTCCTCGGCCGTGTTTGAGCCCCAGGAAGGAAATGCGTTCGTTTGACTAAGCTCCGTGAACGTGCAACGGTGATGGCGAAGCGCTGCCCTGTTCGCTCGAAAGCTCTCGTTCGTGCGGCCTTCACACGGCCTCAAGGTACGCAGTTCTAAACAGCCTTACATTCCATGCTGGTGTGCCAAGCCCCCCACCCACCCGCAGGGAGGAATTTGGGCTCTTCTGAGAAACACCAGTGTGCGCCACAAGTGAAACCAGGGCGTCTCCCCCAGGATGTCGCCGACCGGCAGCCGGATGCCAGAGGTGTACTTCCAGCCGGAAAAAGAGGGAAAAGGACAGCTTTCCCAGGGACAATGCTGGACCCTTGGGACCATCCAGAATCACCAAGGCCTCAACTTTGCACGGCCTGGGGAACGCTCTTCCTCACGTCCAGCAATCCCCACGTCAAAACCTTTCTCAGCAGAGGCAGGCACTCTCTCCCTTGTACTAGATAGCTCGGCAGAGCCTTCCGAGAAACATGCTGCGTCATTCAGCTTGAACGTGGGACGCGGAGGGGAGAGTACGCTTTCTCCCCGTTTGGAGGCGCCTTGCGCCTGGCTTCAAAGCTGCCTGAACAGCACTAGCGGCCCGACGTCTCTGCACGGCAGGATTGTCGTTGTGGGCCGAGGCTGCGTGTTCTCCCAAAGCGAAAACCGTGCTGGCAATCCCTTTCTAGGAACTCCTCCCACGGCACCACAGGTTCAGCTCCGGCCGAAAGAAAGGTGACCTCAGGCCTCAAGGTAAGTTCCAGTGTTTCACGTCGGGGGACTTGGGTGTGCAGTGGTTTCCATGAGGCCATACTCCACCACGGAGTGCCTTAACTCTGCGAAGCTCCTGGGGGCACACGGGATAGGAGATCGTTCGCCAGTTTCGCAGGATGACTTCTCTCCGTGCCGCAACGGCGGCTCCTGGCTTCTGAGGAACCTTAGCCTAAACAGGCCCCTGGAGAAAGCTCTTCACATTCATAGCAAGGGCAACGTACTGCTCTCTGGCTTGCCTGGGTTGAACGCCCCAGTCGTCAAAGAGCCTCGCGAAGGCAGTGCTGCGCAGACTCCCTCTGCCAGTCGCACGGCCTCCTTGACTGAAAGAGAACTGCAGTGCCAAAAGACACCGCGCTGACGACTGGCTCCGGGAAGAGACTCGGGACAGCACTCTCACAGAAGCGAAAGCTAGGCCGTGGGCCCAGCCTGAGGAGCAGTACGTACGTTTGCCACACTTCTTTACACAGAAAGGCGTGAGCCAGAGAGCCTTGGTCACTGAGGCCTACCTAAGGTACCGCCATACTTACCCAGTAGATCCCACGCGGAGGTCCCTGTGCCCCAAAGGACCTCCACGGAAGGGCCCTGTTCCTCCCGTTGTGTTTCCTTGAGGTAATCAGAAAGCACTGAGGATACCTGTAGGAGCTCAGGTATGAAGCTGGGCGACCCTGGCCAAACCTGATTCCCCTCCGTGGTAGACGAGACGGTGGCGGGTCCTAAGCTGCCTGAGGCACACTCCTCGCGCGCACCTTCTCTTTGCTGCCGGAAGGCCTCACATAAGAGGTCTGAGTTGACTCGTGACAGAAGAAGTCTGGGTTGACTCGTGCGAGGCCTGCTGCTCTCCGTTCCTTGCTGGGAGCTTCAGCAGGAGCGCTCTGGAGCTCGCCGGCAGGAGAATTGTGAGTCCCCCCGCCCCACCCCGGCCTCAAGCAAAAGTCCAGGTTTCCCCCGTTAGTAACACCTCGGAGTGCCCGAGGGAGCGGAGGGGCAAGCCTTAACGGAATGCTTCAACCGTGGAAGGTATTTCACGAGACACTGTGCACTCACGTTCGTTGTAACAACTGTCAAAGGGCACTCACTGTATGCCTTCCAACTCCTCGGCCGTGTTTGAGCCCCAGGAAGGAAATGCGTTCGTTTGACTAAGCTCCGTGAACGTGCAACGGTGATGGCGAAGCGCTGCCCTGTTCGCTCGAAAGCTCTCGTTCGTGCGGCCTTCACACGGCCTCAAGGTACGCAGTTCTAAACAGCCTTACATTCCATGCTGGTGTGCCAAGCCCCCCACCCACCCGCAGGGAGGAATTTGGGCTCTTCTGAGAAACACCAGTGTGCGCCACAAGTGAAACCAGGGCGTCTCCCCCAGGACGTCGCCGACCGGCAGCCGGATGCCAGAGGTGTACTTCCAGCCGGAAAAAGAGGGAAAAGGACAGCTTTCCCAGGGACAATGCTGGACCCTTGGGACCATCCAGAATCACCAAGGCCTCAACTTTGCACGGCCTGGGGAACGCTCTTCCTCACGTCCAGCAATCCCCACGTCAAAACCTTTCTCAGCAGAGGCAGGCACTCTCTCCCTTGTACTAGATAGCTCGGCAGAGCCTTCCGAGAAACATGCTGCGTCATTCAGCTTGAACGTGGGACGCGGAGGGGAGAGTACGCTTTCTCCCCGTTTGGAGGCGCCTTGCGCCTGGCTTCAAAGCTGCCTGAACAGCACTAGCGGCCCGACGTCTCTGCACGGCAGGATTGTCGTTGTGGGCCGAGGCTGCGTGTTCTCCCAAAGCGAAAACCGTGCTGGCAATCCCTTTCTAGGAACTCCTCCCACGGCACCACAGGTTCAGCTCCGGCCGAAAGAAAGGTGACCTCAGGCCTCAAGGTAAGTTCCAGTGTTTCACGTCGGGGGACTTGGGTGTGCAGTGGTTTCCATGAGGCCATACTCCACCACGGAGTGCCTTAACTCTGCGAAGCTCCTGGGGGCACACGGGATAGGAGATGGTTCGCCAGTTTCGCAGGATGACTTCTCTCCGTGCCGGAACGGCGGCTCCTGGCTTCTGAGGAACCTTAGCCTAAACAGGCCCCTGGAGAAAGCTCTTCACATTCATAGCAAGGGCAACGTACTGCTCTCTGGCTTGCCTGGGTTGAACGCCCCAGTCGTCAAAGAGCCTCGCGAAGGCAGTGCTGCGCAGACTCCCTCTGCCAGTCGCACGGCCTCCTTGACTGAAAGAGAACTGCAGTGCCAAAAGACACCGCGCTGACGACTGGCTCCGGGAAGAGACTCGGGACAGCACTCTCACAGAAGCGAAAGCTAGGCCGTGGGCCCAGCCTGAGGAGCAGTACGTACGTTTGCCACACTTCTTTACACAGCTAGGCGTGAGCCAGAGAGCCTTGGTCACTGAGGCCTACCTAAGGTACCGCCATACTTACCCAGTAGATCCCACGCAGAGGTCCCTGTGCCCCAAAGGGCCTCCACGGAAGGGCCCTGTTCCTCCCGTTGTGTTTCCTTGAGGTAATCAGAAAGCACTGAGGATACCTGTAGGAGCTCAGGTATGAAGCTGGGCGACCCTGGCCAAACCTGATTCCCCTCCGTGGTAGACGAGACGGTGGCGGGTCCTAAGCTGCCTGAGGCACACTCCTCGCGCGCACCTTCTCTTTGCTGCCGGAAGGCCTCACATAAGAGGTCTGAGTTGACTCGTGACAGAAGAAGTCTGGGTTGACTCGTGCGAGGCCTGCTGCTCTCCGTTCCTTGCTGGGAGCTTCAGCAGGAGCGCTCTGGAGCTCGCCGGCAGGAGAATTGTGAGTCCCCCCGCCCCACCCCGGCCTCAAGCAAAAGTCCAGGTTTCCCCCGTTAGTAACACCTCGGAGTGCCCGAGGGAGCGGAGGGGCAAGCCTTAACGGAATGCTTCAACCGTGGAAGGTATTTCACGAGACACTGTGCACTCACGTTCGTTGTAACAACTGTCAAAGGGCACTCACTGTATGCCTTGCAACTCCTCGGCCGTGTTTGAGCCCCAGGAAGGAAATGCGTTCGTTTGACTAAGCTCCGTGAACGTGCAACGGTGATGGCGAAGCGCTGCTCTGTTCGCTCGAAAGCTCTCGTTCGTGCGGCCTTCACACGGCCTCAAGGTACGCAGTTCTAAACAGCCTTACATTCCATGCTGGTGTGCCAAGCCCCCCACCCACCCGCAGGGAGGAATTTGGGCTCTTCTGAGAAACACCAGTGTGCGCCACAAGTGAAACCAGGGCGTCTCCCCCAGGACGTCGCCGACCGGCAGCCGGATGCCAGAGGTGTACTTCCAGCCGGAAAAAGAGGGAAAAGGACAGCTTTCCCAGGGACAATGCTGGACCCTTGGGACCATCCAGAATCACCAAGGCCTCAACTTTGCACGGCCTGGGGAACGCTCTTCCTCACGTCCAGCAATCCCCACGTCAAAACCTTTCTCAGCAGAGGCAGGCACTCTCTCCCTTGTACTAGATAGCTCGGCAGAGCCTTCCGAGAAACATGCTGCGTCATTCAGCTTGAACGTGGGAGGCGGAGGGGAGAGTACGCTTTCTCCCCGTTTGGAGGCGCCTTGCGCTTGGCTTCAAAGCTGCCTGAACAGCACTGGCGGCCCGACGTCTCTGCACGGCAGGATTGTCGTTGTGGGCCGAGGCTGCGTGTTCTCCCAAAGCGAAAACCGTGCTGGCAATCCCTTTCTAGGAACTCCTCCCACGGCACCGCAGGTTCAGCTCCGGCCGAAAGAAAGGTGACCTCAGGCCTCAAGGTAAGTTCCAGTGTTTCACGTCGGGGGACTTGGGTGTGCAGTGGTTTCCATGAGGCCATACTCCACCACGAGTGCCTTAACTCTGCGAAGCTCCTGGGGGCACACGGGATAGGAGATCGTTCGCCAGTTTCGCAGGATGACTTCTCTCCGTGCCGGAACGGCGGCTCCTGGCTTCTGAGGAACCTTAGCCTAAACAGGCCCCTGGAGAAAGCTCTTCACATTCATAGCAAGGGCAACGTACTGCTCTCTGGCTTGCCTGGGTTGAACGCCCCAGTCGTCAAAGAGCCTCGCGAAGGCAGTGCTGCGCAGACTCCCTCTGCCAGTCGCACGGCCTCCTTGACTGAAAGAGAACTGCAGTGCCAAAAGACACCGCGCTGACGACTGGCTCCGGGAAGAGACTCGGGACAGCACTCTCACAGAAGCGAAAGCTAGGCCGTGGGCCCAGCCTGAGGAGCAGTACGTACGTTTGCCACACTTCTTTACACAGCTAGGCGTGAGCCAGAGAGCCTTGGTCACTGAGGCCTACCTAAGGTACCACCATACTTACCCAGTAGATCCCACGCAGAGGTCCCTGTGCCCCAAAGGGCCTCCACGGAAGGGCCCTGTTCCTCCCGTTGTGTTTCCTTGAGGTAATCAGAAAGCACTGAGGATACCTGTAGGAGCTCAGGTATGAAGCTGGGCGACCCTGGCCAAACCTGATTCCCCTCCGTGGTAGACGAGACGGTGGCGGGTCCTAAGCTGCCTGAAGCACACTCCTCGCGCGCACCTTCTCTTTGCTGCCGGAAGGCCTCACATAAGAGGTCTGAGTTGACTCGTGACAGAAGAAGTCTGGGTTGACTCGTGCGAGGCCTGCTGCTCTCCGTTCCTTGCTGGGAGCTTCAGCAGGAGCGCTCTGGAGCTCGCCGGCAGGAGAATTGTGAGTCCCCCCGCCCCACCCCGGCCTCAAGCAAAAGTCCAGGTTTCCCCCGTTAGTAACACCTCGGAGTGCCCGAGGGAGCGGAGGGGCAAGCCTTAACGGAATGCTTCAACCGTGGAAGGTATTTCACGAGACACTGTGCACTCACGTTCGTTGTAACAACTGTCAAAGGGCACTCACTGTATGCCTTCCAACTCCTCGGCCGTGTTTGAGCCCCAGGAAGGAAATGCGTTCGTTTGACTAAGCTCCGTGAACGTGCAACGGTGATGGCGAAGCGCTGCCCTGTTCGCTCGAAAGCTCTCGTTCGTGCGGCCTTCACACGGCCTCAAGGTACGCAGTTCTAAACAGCCTTACATTCCATGCTGGTGTGCCAAGCCCCCCACCCACCCGCAGGGAGGAATTTGGGCTCTTCTGAGAAACACCAGTGTGCGCCACAAGTGAAACCAGGGCGTCTCCCCCAGGACGTCGCCGACCGGCAGCCGGATGCCAGAGGTGTACTTCCAGCCGGAAAAAGAGGGAAAAGGACAGCTTTCCCAGGGACAATGCTGGACCCTTGGGACCATCCAGAATCACCAAGGCCTCAACTTTGCACGGCCTGGGGAACGCTCTTCCTCACGTCCAGCAATCCCCACGTCAAAACCTTTCTCAGCAGAGGCAGGCACTCTCTCCCTTGTACTAGATAGCTCGGCAGAGCCTTCCGAGAAACATGCTGCGTCATTCAGCTTGAACGTGGGAGGCGGAGGGGAGAGTACGCTTTCTCCCCGTTTGGAGGCGCCTTGCGCTTGGCTTCAAAGCTGCCTGAACAGCACTGGCGGCCCGACGTCTCTGCACGGCAGGATTGTCGTTGTGGGCCGAGGCTGCGTGTTCTCCCAAAGCGAAAACCGTGCTGGCAATCCCTTTCTAGGAACTCCTCCCACGGCACCGCAGGTTCAGCTCCGGCCGAAAGAAAGGTGACCTCAGGCCTCAAGGTAAGTTCCAGTGTTTCACGTCGGGGGACTTGGGTGTGCAGTGGTTTCCATGAGGCCATACTCCACCACGAGTGCCTTAACTCTGCGAAGCTCCTGGGGGCACACGGGATAGGAGATCGTTCGCCAGTTTCGCAGGATGACTTCTCTCCGTGCCGGAACGGCGGCTCCTGGCTTCTGAGGAACCTTAGCCTAAACAGGCCCCTGGAGAAAGCTCTTCACATTCATAGCAAGGGCAACGTACTGCTCTCTGGCTTGCCTGGGTTGAACGCCCCAGTCGTCAAAGAGCCTCGCGAAGGCAGTGCTGCGCAGACTCCCTCTGCCAGTCGCACGGCCTCCTTGACTGAAAGAGAACTGCAGTGCCAAAAGACACCGCGCTGACGACTGGCTCCGGGAAGAGACTCGGGACAGCACTCTCACAGAAGCGAAAGCTAGGCCGTGGGCCCAGCCTGAGGAGCAGTACGTACGTTTGCCACACTTCTTTACACAGAAAGGCGTGAGCCAGAGAGCCTTGGTCACTGAGGCCTACCTAAGGTACCGCCATACTTACCCAGTAGATCCCACGCAGAGGTCCCTGTGCCCCAAAGGGCCTCCACGGAAGGGCCCTGTTCCTCCCGTTGTGTTTCCTTGAGGTAATCAGAAAGCACTGAGGATACCTGTAGGAGCTCAGGTGTGAAGCTGGGCGACCCTGGCCAAACCTGATTCCCCTCCGTGGTAGACGAGACGGTGGCGGGTCCTAAGCTGCCTGAAGCACACTCCTCGCGCGCACCTTCTCTTTGCTGCCGGAAGGCCTCACATAAGAGGTCTGAGTTGACTCGTGACAGAAGAAGTCTGGGTTGACTCGTGCGAGGCCTGCTGCTCTCCGTTCCTTGCTGGGAGCTTCAGCAGGAGCGCTCTGGAGCTCGCCGGCAGGAGAATTGTGAGTCCCCCCGCCCCACCCCGGCCTCAAGCAAAAGTCCAGGTTTCCCCCGTTAGTAACACCTCGGAGTGCCCGAGGGAGCGGAGGGGCAAGCCTTAACGGAATGCTTCAACCGTGGAAGGTATTTCACGAGACACTGTGCACTCACGTTCGTTGTAACAACTGTCAAAGGGCACTCACTGTATGCCTTCCAACTCCTCGGCCGTGTTTGAGCCCCAGGAAGGAAATGCGTTCGTTTGACTAAGCTCCGTGAACGTGCAACGGTGATGGCGAAGCGCTGCCCTGTTCGCTCGAAAGCTCTCGTTCGTGCGGCCTTCACACGGCCTCAAGGTACGCAGTTCTAAACAGCCTTACATTCCATGCTGGTGTGCCAAGCCCCCCACCCACCCGCAGGGAGGAATTTGGGCTCTTCTGAGAAACACCAGTGTGCGCCACAAGTGAAACCAGGGCGTCTCCCCCAGGACGTCGCCGACCGGCAGCCGGATGCCAGAGGTGTACTTCCAGCCGGAAAAAGAGGGAAAAGGACAGCTTTCCCAGGGACAATGCTGGACCCTTGGGACCATCCAGAATCACCAAGGCCTCAACTTTGCACGGCCTGGGGAACGCTCTTCCTCACGTCCAGCAATCCCCACGTCAAAACCTTTCTCAGCAGAGGCAGGCACTCTCTCCCTTGTACTAGATAGCTCGGCAGAGCCTTCCGAGAAACATGCTGCGTCATTCAGCTTGAACGTGGGAGGCGGAGGGGAGAGTACGCTTTCTCCCCGTTTGGAGGCGCCTTGCGCTTGGCTTCAAAGCTGCCTGAACAGCACTGGCGGCCCGACGTCTCTGCACGGCAGGATTGTCGTTGTGGGCCGAGGCTGCGTGTTCTCCCAAAGCGAAAACCGTGCTGGCAATCCCTTTCTAGGAACTCCTCCCACGGCACCGCAGGTTCAGCTCCGGCCGAACGAAAGGTGACCTCAGGCCTCAAGGTAAGTTCCAGTGTTTCACGTCGGGGGACTTGGGTGTGCAGTGGTTTCCATGAGGCCATACTCCACCACGGAGTGCCTTAACTCTGCGAAGCTCCTGGGGGCACACGGGATAGGAGATCGTTCGCCAGTTTCGCAGGATGACTTCTCTCCGTGCCGGAACGGCGGCTCCTGGCTTCTGAGGAACCTTAGCCTAAACAGGCCCCTGGAGAAAGCTCTTCACATTCATAGCAAGGGCAACGTACTGCTCTCTGGCTTGCCTGGGTTGAACGCCCCAGTCGTCAAAGAGCCTCGCGAAGGCAGTGCTGCGCAGACTCCCTCTGCCAGTCGCACGGCCTCCTTGACTGAAAGAGAACTGCAGTGCCAAAAGACACCGCGCTGACGACTGGCTCCGGGAAGAGACTCGGGACAGCACTCTCACAGAAGCGAAAGCTAGGCCGTGGGCCCAGCCTGAGGAGCAGTACGTACGTTTGCCACACTTCTTTACACAGCTAGGCGTGAGCCAGAGAGCCTTGGTCACTGAGGCCTACCTAAGGTACCGCCATACTTACCCAGTAGATCCCACGCAGAGGTCCCTGTGCCCCAAAGGGCCTCCACGGAAGGGCCCTGTTCCTCCCGTTGTGTTTCCTTGAGGTAATCAGAAAGCACTGAGGATACCTGTAGGAGCTCAGGTATGAAGCTGGGCGACCCTGGCCAAACCTGATTCCCCTCCGTGGTAGACGAGACGGTGGCGGGTCCTAAGCTGCCTGAGGCACACTCCTCGCGCGCACCTTCTCTTTGCTGCCGGAAGGCCTCACATAAGAGGTCTGAGTTGACTCGTGACAGAAGAAGTCTGGGTTGACTCGTGCGAGGCCTGCTGCTCTCCGTTCCTTGCTGGGAGCTTCAGCAGGAGCGCTCTGGAGCTCGCCGGCAGGAGAATTGTGAGTCCCCCCGCCCCACCCCGGCCTCAAGCAAAAGTCCAGGTTTCCCCCGTTAGTAACACCTCGGAGTGCCCGAGGGAGCGGAGGGGCAAGCCTTAACGGAATGCTTCAACCGTGGAAGGTATTTCACGAGACACTGTGCACTCACGTTCGTTGTAACAACTGTCAAAGGGCACTCACTGTATGCCTTCCAACTCCTCGGCCGTGTTTGAGCCCCAGGAAGGAAATGCGTTCGTTTGACTAAGCTCCGTGAACGTGCAACGGTGATGGCGAAGCGCTGCCCTGTTCGCTCGAAAGCTCTCGTTCGTGCGGCCTTCACACGGCCTCAAGGTACGCAGTTCTAAACAGCCTTACATTCCATGCTGGTGTGCCAAGCCCCCCACCCACCCGCAGGGAGGAATTTGGGCTCTTCTGAGAAACACCAGTGTGCGCCACAAGTGAAACCAGGGCGTCTCCCCCAGGACGTCGCCGACCGGCAGCCGGATGCCAGAGGTGTACTTCCAGCCGGAAAAAGAGGGAAAAGGACAGCTTTCCCAGGGACAATGCTGGACCCTTGGGACCATCCAGAATCACCAAGGCCTCAACTTTGCACGGCCTGGGGAACGCTCTTCCTCACGTCCAGCAATCCCCACGTCAAAACCTTTCTCAGCAGAGGCAGGCACTCTCTCCCTTGTACTAGATAGCTCGGCAGAGCCTTCCGAGAAACATGCTGCGTCATTCAGCTTGAACGTGGGAGGCGGAGGGGAGAGTACGCTTTCTCCCCGTTTGGAGGCGCCTTGCGCTTGGCTTCAAAGCTGCCTGAACAGCACTGGCGGCCCGACGTCTCTGCACGGCAGGATTGTCGTTGTGGGCCGAGGCTGCGTGTTCTCCCAAAGCGAAAACCGTGCTGGCAATCCCTTTCTAGGAACTCCTCCCACGGCACCGCAGGTTCAGCTCCGGCCGAACGAAAGGTGACCTCAGGCCTCAAGGTAAGTTCCAGTGTTTCACGTCGGGGGACTTGGGTGTGCAGTGGTTTCCATGAGACCATACTCCACCACGGAGTGCCTTAACTCTGCGAAGCGCCTGGGGGCACACGGGATAGGAGATCGTTCGCCAGTTTCGCAGGATGACTTCTCTCCGTGCCGGAACGGCGGCTCCTGGCTTCTGAGGAACCTTAGCCTAAACAGGCCCCTGGAGAAAGCTCTTCACATTCATAGCAAGGGCAACGTACTGCTCTCTGGCTTGCCTGGGTTGAACGCCCCAGTCGTCAAAGAGCCTCGCGAAGGCAGTGCTGCGCAGACTCCCTCTGCCAGTCGCACGGCCTCCTTGACTGAAAGAGAACTGCAGTGCCAAAAGACACCGCGCTGACGACTGGCTCCGGGAAGAGACTCGGGACAGCACTCTCACAGAAGCGAAAGCTAGGCCGTGGGCCCAGCCTGAGGAGCAGTACGTACGTTTGCCACACTTCTTTACACAGCTAGGCGTGAGCCAGAGAGCCTTGGTCACTGAGGCCTACCTAAGGTACCGCCATACTTACCCAGTAGATCCCACGCAGAGGTCCCTGTGCCCCAAAGGGCCTCCACGGAAGGGCCCTGTTCCTCCCGTTGTGTTTCCTTGAGGTAATCAGAAAGCACTGAGGATACCTGTAGGAGCTCAGGTATGAAGCTGGGCGACCCTGGCCAAACCTGATTCCCCTCCGTGGTAGACGAGACGGTGGCGGGTCCTAAGCTGCCTGAGGCACACTCCTCGCGCGCACCTTCTCTTTGCTGCCGGAAGGCCTCACATAAGAGGTCTGAGTTGACTCGTGACAGAAGAAGTCTGGGTTGACTCGTGCGAGGCCTGCTGCTCTCCGTTCCTTGCTGGGAGCTTCAGCAGGAGCGCTCTGGAGCTCGCCGGCAGGAGAATTGTGAGTCCCGCCGCCCCACCCCGGCCTCAAGCAAAAGTCCAGGTTTCCCCCGTTAGTAACACCTCGGAGTGCCCGAGGGAGCGGAGGGGCAAGCCTTAACGGAATGCTTCAACCGTGGAAGGTATTTCACGAGACACTGTGCACTCACGTTCGTTGTAACAACTGTCAAAGGGCACTCACTGTATGCCTTCCAACTCCTCGGCCGTGTTTGAGCCCCAGGAAGGAAATGCGTTCGTTTGACTAAGCTCCGTGAACGTGCAACGGTGATGGCGAAGCGCTGCCCTGTTCGCTCGAAAGCTCTCGTTCGTGCGGCCTTCACACGGCCTCAAGGTACGCAGTTCTAAACAGCCTTACATTCCATGCTGGTGTGCCAAGCCCCCCACCCACCCGCAGGGAGGAATTTGGGCTCTTCTGAGAAACACCAGTGTGCGCCACAAGTGAAACCAGGGCGTCTCCCCCAGGACGTCGCCGACCGGCAGCCGGATGCCAGAGGTGTACTTCCAGCCGGAAAAAGAGGGAAAAGGACAGCTTTCCCAGGGACAATGCTGGACCCTTGGGACCATCCAGAATCACCAAGGCCTCAACTTTGCACGGCCTGGGGAACGCTCTTCCTCACGTCCAGCAATCCCCACGTCAAAACCTTTCTCAGCAGAGGCAGGCACTCTCTCCCTTGTACTAGATAGCTCGGCAGAGCCTTCCGAGAAACATGCTGCGTCATTCAGCTTGAACGTGGGAGGCGGAGGGGAGAGTACGCTTTCTCCCCGTTTGGAGGCGCCTTGCGCTTGGCTTCAAAGCTGCCTGAACAGCACTGGCGGCCCGACGTCTCTGCACGGCAGGATTGTCGTTGTGGGCCGAGGCTGCGTGTTCTCCCAAAGCGAAAACCGTGCTGGCAATCCCTTTCTAGGAACTCCTCCCACGGCACCGCAGGTTCAGCTCCGGCCGAACGAAAGGTGACCTCAGGCCTCAAGGTAAGTTCCAGTGTTTCACGTCGGGGGACTTGGGTGTGCAGTGGTTTCCATGAGGCCATACTCCACCACGGAGTGCCTTAACTCTGCGAAGCTCCTGGGGGCACACGGGATAGGAGATCGTTCGCCAGTTTCGCAGGATGACTTCTCTCCGTGCCGGAACGGCGGCTCCTGGCTTCTGAGGAACCTTAGCCTAAACAGGCCCCTGGAGAAAGCTCTTCACATTCATAGCAAGGGCAACGTACTGCTCTCTGGCTTGCCTGGGTTGAACGCCCCAGTCGTCAAAGAGCCTCGCGAAGGCAGTGCTGCGCAGACTCCCTCTGCCAGTCGCACGGCCTCCTTGACTGAAAGAGAACTGCAGTGCCAAAAGACACCGCGCTGACGACTGGCTCCGGGAAGAGACTCGGGACAGCACTCTCACAGAAGCGAAAGCTAGGCCGTGGGCCCAGCCTGAGGAGCAGTACGTACGTTTGCCACACTTCTTTACACAGCTAGGCGTGAGCCAGAGAGCCTTGGTCACTGAGGCCTACCTAAGGTACCGCCATACTTACCCAGTAGATCCCACGCAGAGGTCCCTGTGCCCCAAAGGGCCTCCACGGAAGGGCCCTGTTCCTCCCGTTGTGTTTCCTTGAGGTAATCAGAAAGCACTGAGGATACCTGTAGGAGCTCAGGTGTGAAGCTGGGCGACCCTGGCCAAACCTGATTCCCCTCCGTGGTAGACGAGACGGTGGCGGGTCCTAAGCTGCCTGAGGCACACTCCTCACGCGCACCTTCTCTTTGCTGCCGGAAGGCCTCACATAAGAGGTCTGAGTTGACTCGTGACAGAAGAAGTCTGGGTTGACTCGTGCGAGGCCTGCTGCTCTCCGTTCCTTGCTGGGAGCTTCAGCAGGAGCGCTCTGGAGCTCGCCGGCAGGAGAATTGTGAGTCCCCCCGCCCCACCCCGGCCTCAAGCAAAAGTCCAGGTTTCCCCCGTTAGTAACACCTCGGAGTGCCCGAGGGAGCGGAGGGGCAAGCCTTAACGGAATGCTTCAACCGTGGAAGGTATTTCACGAGACACTGTGCACTCACGTTCGTTGTAACAACTGTCAAAGGGCACTCACTGTATGCCTTCCAACTCCTCGGCCGTGTTTGAGCCCCAGGAAGGAAATGCGTTCGTTTGACTAAGCTCCGTGAACGTGCAACGGTGATGGCGAAGCGCTGCCCTGTTCGCTCGAAAGCTCTCGTTCGTGCGGCCTTCACACGGCCTCAAGGTACGCAGTTCTAAACAGCCTTACATTCCATGCTGGTGTGCCAAGCCCCCCACCCACCCGCAGGGAGGAATTTGGGCTCTTCTGAGAAACACCAGTGTGCGCCACAAGTGAAACCAGGGCGTCTCCCCCAGGACGTCGCCGACCGGCAGCCGGATGCCAGAGGTGTACTTCCAGCCGGAAAAAGAGGGAAAAGGACAGCTTTCCCAGGGACAATGCTGGACCCTTGGGACCATCCAGAATCACCAAGGCCTCAACTTTGCACGGCCTGGGGAACGCTCTTCCTCACGTCCAGCAATCCCCACGTCAAAACCTTTCTCAGCAGAGGCAGGCACTCTCTCCCTTGTACTAGATAGCTCGGCAGAGCCTTCCGAGAAACATGCTGCGTCATTCAGCTTGAACGTGGGAGGCGGAGGGGAGAGTACGCTTTCTCCCCGTTTGGAGGCGCCTTGCGCTTGGCTTCAAAGCTGCCTGAACAGCACTGGCGGCCCGACGTCTCTGCACGGCAGGATTGTCGTTGTGGGCCGAGGCTGCGTGTTCTCCCAAAGCGAAAACCGTGCTGGCAATCCCTTTCTAGGAACTCCTCCCACGGCACCGCAGGTTCAGCTCCGGCCGAACGAAAGGTGACCTCAGGCCTCAAGGTAAGTTCCAGTGTTTCACGTCGGGGGACTTGGGTGTGCAGTGGTTTCCATGAGGCCATACTCCACCACGGAGTGCCTTAACTCTGCGAAGCTCCTGGGGGCACACGGGATAGGAGATCGTTCGCCAGTTTCGCAGGATGACTTCTCTCCGTGCCGGAACGGCGGCTCCTGGCTTCTGAGGAACCTTAGCCTAAACAGGCCCCTGGAGAAAGCTCTTCACATTCATAGCAAGGGCAACGTACTGCTCTCTGGCTTGCCTGGGTTGAACGCCCCAGTCGTCAAAGAGCCTCGCGAAGGCAGTGCTGCGCAGACTCCCTCTGCCAGTCGCACGGCCTCCTTGACTGAAAGAGAACTGCAGTGCCAAAAGACACCGCGCTGACGACTGGCTCCGGGAAGAGACTCGGGACAGCACTCTCACAGAAGCGAAAGCTAGGCCGTGGGCCCAGCCTGAGGAGCAGTACGTACGTTTGCCACACTTCTTTACACAGCTAGGCGTGAGCCAGAGAGCCTTGGTCACTGAGGCCTACCTAAGGTACCGCCATACTTACCCAGTAGATCCCACGCAGAGGTCCCTGTGCCCCAAAGGGCCTCCACGGAAGGGCCCTGTTCCTCCCGTTGTGTTTCCTTGAGGTACTCAGAAAGCACTGAGGATACCTGTAGGAGCTCAGGTATGAAGCTGGGCGACCCTGGCCAAACCTGATTCCCCTCCGTGGTAGACGAGACGGTGGCGGGTCCTAAGCTGCCTGAGGCACACTCCTCGCGCGCACCTTCTCTTTGCTGCCGGAAGGCCTCACATAAGAGGTCTGAGTTGACTCGTGACAGAAGAAGTCTGGGTTGACTCGTGCGAGGCCTGCTGCTCTCCGTTCCTTGCTGGGAGCTTCAGCAGGAGCGCTCTGGAGCTCGCCGGCAGGAGAATTGTGAGTCCCCCCGCCCCACCCCGGCCTCAAGCAAAAGTCCAGGTTTCCCCCGTTAGTAACACCTCGGAGTGCCCGAGGGAGCGGAGGGGCAAGCCTTAACGGAATGCTTCAACCGTGGAAGGTATTTCACGAGACACTGTGCACTCACGTTCGTTGTAACAACTGTCAAAGGGCACTCACTGTATGCCTTCCAACTCCTCGGCCGTGTTTGAGCCCCAGGAAGGAAATGCGTTCGTTTGACTAAGCTCCGTGAACGTGCAACGGTGATGGCGAAGCGCTGCCCTGTTCGCTCGAAAGCTCTCGTTCGTGCGGCCTTCACACGGCCTCAAGGTACGCAGTTCTAAACAGCCTTACATTCCATGCTGGTGTGCCAAGCCCCCCACCCACCCGCAGGGAGGAATTTGGGCTCTTCTGAGAAACACCAGTGTGCGCCACAAGTGAAACCAGGGCGTCTCCCCCAGGACGTCGCCGACCGGCAGCCGGATGCCAGAGGTGTACTTCCAGCCGGAAAAAGAGGGAAAAGGACAGCTTTCCCAGGGACAATGCTGGACCCTTGGGACCATCCAGAATCACCAAGGCCTCAACTTTGCACGGCCTGGGGAACGCTCTTCCTCACGTCCAGCAATCCCCACGTCAAAACCTTTCTCAGCAGAGGCAGGCACTCTCTCCCTTGTACTAGATAGCTCGGCAGAGCCTTCCGAGAAACATGCTGCGTCATTCAGCTTGAACGTGGGAGGCGGAGGGGAGAGTACGCTTTCTCCCCGTTTGGAGGCGCCTTGCGCTTGGCTTCAAAGCTGCCTGAACAGCACTGGCGGCCCGACGTCTCTGCACGGCAGGATTGTCGTTGTGGGCCGAGGCTGCGTGTTCTCCCAAAGCGAAAACCGTGCTGGCAATCCCTTTCTAGGAACTCCTCCCACGGCACCGCAGGTTCAGCTCCGGCCGAACGAAAGGTGACCTCAGGCCTCAAGGTAAGTTCCAGTGTTTCACGTCGGGGGACTTGGGTGTGCAGTGGTTTCCATGAGGCCATACTCCACCACGGAGTGCCTTAACTCTGCGAAGCGCCTGGGGGCACACGGGATAGGAGATCGTTCGCCAGTTTCGCAGGATGACTTCTCTCCGTGCCGGAACGGCGGCTCCTGGCTTCTGAGGAACCTTAGCCTAAACAGGCCCCTGGAGAAAGCTCTTCACATTCATAGCAAGGGCAACGTACTGCTCTCTGGCTTGCCTGGGTTGAACGCCCCAGTCGTCAAAGAGCCTCGCGAAGGCAGTGCTGCGCAGACTCCCTCTGCCAGTCGCACGGCCTCCTTGACTGAAAGAGAACTGCAGTGCCAAAAGACACCGCGCTGACGACTGGCTCCGGGAAGAGACTCGGGACAGCACTCTCACAGAAGCGAAAGCTAGGCCGTGGGCCCAGCCTGAGGAGCAGTACGTACGTTTGCCACACTTCTTTACACAGCTAGGCGTGAGCCAGAGAGCCTTGGTCACTGAGGCCTACCTAAGGTACCGCCATACTTACCCAGTAGATCCCACGCAGAGGTCCCTGTGCCCCAAAGGGCCTCCACGGAAGGGCCCTGTTCCTCCCGTTGTGTTTCCTTGAGGTAATCAGAAAGCACTGAGGATACCTGTAGGAGCTCAGGTATGAAGCTGGGCGACCCTGGCCAAACCTGATTCCCCTCCGTGGTAGACGAGACGGTGGCGGGTCCTAAGCTGCCTGAGGCACACTCCTCACGCGCACCTTCTCTTTGCTGCCGGAAGGCCTCACATAAGAGGTCTGAGTTGACTCGTGACAGAAGAAGTCTGGGTTGACTCGTGCGAGGCCTGCTGCTCTCCGTTCCTTGCTGGGAGCTTCAGCAGGAGCGCTCTGGAGCTCGCCGGCAGGAGAATTGTGAGTCCCCCCGCCCCACCCCGGCCTCAAGCAAAAGTCCAGGTTTCCCCCGTTAGTAACACCTCGGAGTGCCCGAGGGAGCGGAGGGGCAAGCCTTAACGGAATGCTTCAACCGTGGAAGGTATTTCACGAGACACTGTGCACTCACGTTCGTTGTAACAACTGTCAAAGGGCACTCACTGTATGCCTTCCAACTCCTCGGCCGTGTTTGAGCCCCAGGAAGGAAATGCGTTCGTTTGACTAAGCTCCGTGAACGTGCAACGGTGATGGCGAAGCGCTGCCCTGTTCGCTCGAAAGCTCTCGTTCGTGCGGCCTTCACACGGCCTCAAGGTACGCAGTTCTAAACAGCCTTACATTCCATGCTGGTGTGCCAAGCCCCCCACCCACCCGCAGGGAGGAATTTGGGCTCTTCTGAGAAACACCAGTGTGCGCCACAAGTGAAACCAGGGCGTCTCCCCCAGGACGTCGCCGACCGGCAGCCGGATGCCAGAGGTGTACTTCCAGCCGGAAAAAGAGGGAAAAGGACAGCTTTCCCAGGGACAATGCTGGACCCTTGGGACCATCCAGAATCACCAAGGCCTCAACTTTGCACGGCCTGGGGAACGCTCTTCCTCACGTCCAGCAATCCCCACGTCAAAACCTTTCTCAGCAGAGGCAGGCACTCTCTCCCTTGTACTAGATAGCTCGGCAGAGCCTTCCGAGAAACATGCTGCGTCATTCAGCTTGAACGTGGGAGGCGGAGGGGAGAGTACGCTTTCTCCCCGTTTGGAGGCGCCTTGCGCTTGGCTTCAAAGCTGCCTGAACAGCACTGGCGGCCCGACGTCTCTGCACGGCAGGATTGTCGTTGTGGGCCGAGGCTGCGTGTTCTCCCAAAGCGAAAACCGTGCTGGCAATCCCTTTCTAGGAACTCCTCCCACGGCACCGCAGGTTCAGCTCCGGCCGAACGAAAGGTGACCTCAGGCCTCAAGGTAAGTTCCAGTGTTTCACGTCGGGGGACTTGGGTGTGCAGTGGTTTCCATGAGGCCATACTCCACCACGGAGTGCCTTAACTCTGCGAAGCTCCTGGGGGCACACGGGATAGGAGATCGTTCGCCAGTTTCGCAGGATGACTTCTCTCCGTGCCGGAACGGCGGCTCCTGGCTTCTGAGGAACCTTAGCCTAAACAGGCCCCTGGAGAAAGCTCTTCACATTCATAGCAAGGGCAACGTACTGCTCTCTGGCTTGCCTGGGTTGAACGCCCCAGTCGTCAAAGAGCCTCGCGAAGGCAGTGCTGCGCAGACTCCCTCTGCCAGTCGCACGGCCTCCTTGACTGAAAGAGAACTGCAGTGCCAAAAGACACCGCGCTGACGACTGGCTCCGGGAAGAGACTCGGGACAGCACTCTCACAGAAGCGAAAGCTAGGCCGTGGGCCCAGCCTGAGGAGCAGTACGTACGTTTGCCACACTTCTTTACACAGCTAGGCGTGAGCCAGAGAGCCTTGGTCACTGAGGCCTACCTAAGGTACCGCCATACTTACCCAGTAGATCCCACGCAGAGGTCCCTGTGCCCCAAAGGGCCTCCACGGAAGGGCCCTGTTCCTCCCGTTGTGTTTCCTTGAGGTACTCAGAAAGCACTGAGGATACCTGTAGGAGCTCAGGTATGAAGCTGGGCGACCCTGGCCAAACCTGATTCCCCTCCGTGGTAGACGAGACGGTGGCGGGTCCTAAGCTGCCTGAGGCACACTCCTCGCGCGCACCTTCTCTTTGCTGCCGGAAGGCCTCACATAAGAGGTCTGAGTTGACTCGTGACAGAAGAAGTCTGGGTTGACTCGTGCGAGGCCTGCTGCTCTCCGTTCCTTGCTGGGAGCTTCAGCAGGAGCGCTCTGGAGCTCGCCGGCAGGAGAATTGTGAGTCCCCCCGCCCCACCCCGGCCTCAAGCAAAAGTCCAGGTTTCCCCCGTTAGTAACACCTCGGAGTGCCCGAGGGAGCGGAGGGGCAAGCCTTAACGGAATGCTTCAACCGTGGAAGGTATTTCACGAGACACTGTGCACTCACGTTCGTTGTAACAACTGTCAAAGGGCACTCACTGTATGCCTTCCAACTCCTCGGCCGTGTTTGAGCCCCAGGAAGGAAATGCGTTCGTTTGACTAAGCTCCGTGAACGTGCAACGGTGATGGCGAAGCGCTGCCCTGTTCGCTCGAAAGCTCTCGTTCGTGCGGCCTTCACACGGCCTCAAGGTACGCAGTTCTAAACAGCCTTACATTCCATGCTGGTGTGCCAAGCCCCCCACCCACCCGCAGGGAGGAATTTGGGCTCTTCTGAGAAACACCAGTGTGCGCCACAAGTGAAACCAGGGCGTCTCCCCCAGGACGTCGCCGACCGGCAGCCGGATGCCAGAGGTGTACTTCCAGCCGGAAAAAGAGGGAAAAGGACAGCTTTCCCAGGGACAATGCTGGACCCTTGGGACCATCCAGAATCACCAAGGCCTCAACTTTGCACGGCCTGGGGAACGCTCTTCCTCACGTCCAGCAATCCCCACGTCAAAACCTTTCTCAGCAGAGGCAGGCACTCTCTCCCTTGTACTAGATAGCTCGGCAGAGCCTTCCGAGAAACATGCTGCGTCATTCAGCTTGAACGTGGGAGGCGGAGGGGAGAGTACGCTTTCTCCCCGTTTGGAGGCGCCTTGCGCTTGGCTTCAAAGCTGCCTGAACAGCACTGGCGGCCCGACGTCTCTGCACGGCAGGATTGTCGTTGTGGGCCGAGGCTGCGTGTTCTCCCAAAGCGAAAACCGTGCTGGCAATCCCTTTCTAGGAACTCCTCCCACGGCACCGCAGGTTCAGCTCCGGCCGAACGAAAGGTGACCTCAGGCCTCAAGGTAAGTTCCAGTGTTTCACGTCGGGGGACTTGGGTGTGCAGTGGTTTCCATGAGGCCATACTCCACCACGGAGTGCCTTAACTCTGCGAAGCGCCTGGGGGCACACGGGATAGGAGATCGTTCGCCAGTTTCGCAGGATGACTTCTCTCCGTGCCGGAACGGCGGCTCCTGGCTTCTGAGGAACCTTAGCCTAAACAGGCCCCTGGAGAAAGCTCTTCACATTCATAGCAAGGGCAACGTACTGCTCTCTGGCTTGCCTGGGTTGAACGCCCCAGTCGTCAAAGAGCCTCGCGAAGGCAGTGCTGCGCAGACTCCCTCTGCCAGTCGCACGGCCTCCTTGACTGAAAGAGAACTGCAGTGCCAAAAGACACCGCGCTGACGACTGGCTCCGGGAAGAGACTCGGGACAGCACTCTCACAGAAGCGAAAGCTAGGCCGTGGGCCCAGCCTGAGGAGCAGTACGTACGTTTGCCACACTTCTTTACACAGCTAGGCGTGAGCCAGAGAGCCTTGGTCACTGAGGCCTACCTAAGGTACCGCCATACTTACCCAGTAGATCCCACGCAGAGGTCCCTGTGCCCCAAAGGGCCTCCACGGAAGGGCCCTGTTCCTCCCGTTGTGTTTCCTTGAGGTACTCAGAAAGCACTGAGGATACCTGTAGGAGCTCAGGTATGAAGCTGGGCGACCCTGGCCAAACCTGATTCCCCTCCGTGGTAGACGAGACGGTGGCGGGTCCTAAGCTGCCTGAGGCACACTCCTCGCGCGCACCTTCTCTTTGCTGCCGGAAGGCCTCACATAAGAGGTCTGAGTTGACTCGTGACAGAAGAAGTCTGGGTTGACTCGTGCGAGGCCTGCTGCTCTCCGTTCCTTGCTGGGAGCTTCAGCAGGAGCGCTCTGGAGCTCGCCGGCAGGAGAATTGTGAGTCCCCCCGCCCCACCCCGGCCTCAAGCAAAAGTCCAGGTTTCCCCCGTTAGTAACACCTCGGAGTGCCCGAGGGAGCGGAGGGGCAAGCCTTAACGGAATGCTTCAACCGTGGAAGGTATTTCACGAGACACTGTGCACTCACGTTCGTTGTAACAACTGTCAAAGGGCACTCACTGTATGCCTTCCAACTCCTCGGCCGTGTTTGAGCCCCAGGAAGGAAATGCGTTCGTTTGACTAAGCTCCGTGAACGTGCAACGGTGATGGCGAAGCGCTGCCCTGTTCGCTCGAAAGCTCTCGTTCGTGCGGCCTTCACACGGCCTCAAGGTACGCAGTTCTAAACAGCCTTACATTCCATGCTGGTGTGCCAAGCCCCCCACCCACCCGCAGGGAGGAATTTGGGCTCTTCTGAGAAACACCAGTGTGCGCCACAAGTGAAACCAGGGCGTCTCCCCCAGGACGTCGCCGACCGGCAGCCGGATGCCAGAGGTGTACTTCCAGCCGGAAAAAGAGGGAAAAGGACAGCTTTCCCAGGGACAATGCTGGACCCTTGGGACCATCCAGAATCACCAAGGCCTCAACTTTGCACGGCCTGGGGAACGCTCTTCCTCACGTCCAGCAATCCCCACGTCAAAACCTTTCTCAGCAGAGGCAGGCACTCTCTCCCTTGTACTAGATAGCTCGGCAGAGCCTTCCGAGAAACATGCTGCGTCATTCAGCTTGAACGTGGGAGGCGGAGGGGAGAGTACGCTTTCTCCCCGTTTGGAGGCGCCTTGCGCTTGGCTTCAAAGCTGCCTGAACAGCACTGGCGGCCCGACGTCTCTGCACGGCAGGATTGTCGTTGTGGGCCGAGGCTGCGTGTTCTCCCAAAGCGAAAACCGTGCTGGCAATCCCTTTCTAGGAACTCCTCCCACGGCACCGCAGGTTCAGCTCCGGCCGAACGAAAGGTGACCTCAGGCCTCAAGGTAAGTTCCAGTGTTTCACGTCGGGGGACTTGGGTGTGCAGTGGTTTCCATGAGGCCATACTCCACCACGGAGTGCCTTAACTCTGCGAAGCGCCTGGGGGCACACGGGATAGGAGATCGTTCGCCAGTTTCGCAGGATGACTTCTCTCCGTGCCGGAACGGCGGCTCCTGGCTTCTGAGGAACCTTAGCCTAAACAGGCCCCTGGAGAAAGCTCTTCACATTCATAGCAAGGGCAACGTACTGCTCTCTGGCTTGCCTGGGTTGAACGCCCCAGTCATCAAAGAGCCTCGCGAAGGCAGTGCTGCGCAGACTCCCTCTGCCAGTCGCACGGCCTCCTTGACTGAAAGAGAACTGCAGTGCCAAAAGACACCGCGCTGACGACTGGCTCCGGGAAGAGACTCGGGACAGCACTCTCACAGAAGCGAAAGCTAGGCCGTGGGCCCAGCCTGAGGAGCAGTACGTACGTTTGCCACACTTCTTTACACAGCTAGGCGTGAGCCAGAGAGCCTTGGTCACTGAGGCCTACCTAAGGTACCGCCATACTTACCCAGTAGATCCCACGCAGAGGTCCCTGTGCCCCAAAGGGCCTCCACGGAAGGGCCCTGTTCCTCCCGTTGTGTTTCCTTGAGGTACTCAGAAAGCACTGAGGATACCTGTAGGAGCTCAGGTATGAAGCTGGGCCACCCTGGCCAAACCTGATTCCCCTCCGTGGTAGACGAGACGGTGGCGGGTCCTAAGCTGCCTGAGGCACACTCCTCGCGCGCACCTTCTCTTTGCTGCCGGAAGGCCTCACATAAGAGGTCTGAGTTGACTCGTGACAGAAGAAGTCTGGGTTGACTCGTGCGAGGCCTGCTGCTCTCCGTTCCTTGCTGGGAGCTTCAGCAGGAGCGCTCTGGAGCTCGCCGGCAGGAGAATTGTGAGTCCCCCCGCCCCACCCCGGCCTCAAGCAAAAGTCCAGGTTTCCCCCGTTAGTAACACCTCGGAGTGCCCGAGGGAGCGGAGGGGCAAGCCTTAACGGAATGCTTCAACCGTGGAAGGTATTTCACGAGACACTGTGCACTCACGTTCGTTGTAACAACTGTCAAAGGGCACTCACTGTATGCCTTCCAACTCCTCGGCCGTGTTTGAGCCCCAGGAAGGAAATGCGTTCGTTTGACTAAGCTCCGTGAACGTGCAACGGTGATGGCGAAGCGCTGCCCTGTTCGCTCGAAAGCTCTCGTTCGTGCGGCCTTCACACGGCCTCAAGGTACGCAGTTCTAAACAGCCTTACATTCCATGCTGGTGTGCCAAGCCCCCCACCCACCCGCAGGGAGGAATTTGGGCTCTTCTGAGAAACACCAGTGTGCGCCACAAGTGAAACCAGGGCGTCTCCCCCAGGACGTCGCCGACCGGCAGCCGGATGCCAGAGGTGTACTTCCAGCCGGAAAAAGAGGGAAAAGGACAGCTTTCCCAGGGACAATGCTGGACCCTTGGGACCATCCAGAATCACCAAGGCCTCAACTTTGCACGGCCTGGGGAACGCTCTTCCTCACGTCCAGCAATCCCCACGTCAAAACCTTTCTCAGCAGAGGCAGGCACTCTCTCCCTTGTACTAGATAGCTCGGCAGAGCCTTCCGAGAAACATGCTGCGTCATTCAGCTTGAACGTGGGAGGCGGAGGGGAGAGTACGCTTTCTCCCCGTTTGGAGGCGCCTTGCGCTTGGCTTCAAAGCTGCCTGAACAGCACTGGCGGCCCGACGTCTCTGCACGGCAGGATTGTCGTTGTGGGCCGAGGCTGCGTGTTCTCCCAAAGCGAAAACCGTGCTGGCAATCCCTTTCTAGGAACTCCTCCCACGGCACCGCAGGTTCAGCTCCGGCCGAACGAAAGGTGACCTCAGGCCTCAAGGTAAGTTCCAGTGTTTCACGTCGGGGGACTTGGGTGTGCAGTGGTTTCCATGAGGCCATACTCCACCACGGAGTGCCTTAACTCTGCGAAGCGCCTGGGGGCACACGGGATAGGAGATCGTTCGCCAGTTTCGCAGGATGACTTCTCTCCGTGCCGGAACGGCGGCTCCTGGCTTCTGAGGAACCTTAGCCTAAACAGGCCCCTGGAGAAAGCTCTTCACATTCATAGCAAGGGCAACGTACTGCTCTCTGGCTTGCCTGGGTTGAACGCCCCAGTCGTCAAAGAGCCTCGCGAAGGCAGTGCTGCGCAGACTCCCTCTGCCAGTCGCACGGCCTCCTTGACTGAAAGAGAACTGCAGTGCCAAAAGACACCGCGCTGACGACTGGCTCCGGGAAGAGACTCGGGACAGCACTCTCACAGAAGCGAAAGCTAGGCCGTGGGCCCAGCCTGAGGAGCAGTACGTACGTTTGCCACACTTCTTTACACAGCTAGGCGTGAGCCAGAGAGCCTTGGTCACTGAGGCCTACCTAAGGTACCGCCATACTTACCCAGTAGATCCCACGCAGAGGTCCCTGTGCCCCAAAGGGCCTCCACGGAAGGGCCCTGTTCCTCCCGTTGTGTTTCCTTGAGGTAATCAGAAAGCACTGAGGATACCTGTAGGAGCTCAGGTATGAAGCTGGGCCACCCTGGCCAAACCTGATTCCCCTCCGTGGTAGACGAGACGGTGGCGGGTCCTAAGCTGCCTGAGGCACACTCCTCGCGCGCACCTTCTCTTTGCTGCCGGAAGGCCTCACATAAGAGGTCTGAGTTGACTCGTGACAGAAGAAGTCTGGGTTGACTCGTGCGAGGCCTGCTGCTCTCCGTTCCTTGCTGGGAGCTTCAGCAGGAGCGCTCTGGAGCTCGCCGGCAGGAGAATTGTGAGTCCCCCCGCCCCACCCCGGCCTCAAGCAAAAGTCCAGGTTTCCCCCGTTAGTAACACCTCGGAGTGCCCGAGGGAGCGGAGGGGCAAGCCTTAACGGAATGCTTCAACCGTGGAAGGTATTTCACGAGACACTGTGCACTCACGTTCGTTGTAACAACTGTCAAAGGGCACTCACTGTATGCCTTCCAACTCCTCGGCCGTGTTTGAGCCCCAGGAAGGAAATGCGTTCGTTTGACTAAGCTCCGTGAACGTGCAACGGTGATGGCGAAGCGCTGCCCTGTTCGCTCGAAAGCTCTCGTTCGTGCGGCCTTCACACGGCCTCAAGGTACGCAGTTCTAAACAGCCTTACATTCCATGCTGGTGTGCCAAGCCCCCCACCCACCCGCAGGGAGGAATTTGGGCTCTTCTGAGAAACACCAGTGTGCGCCACAAGTGAAACCAGGGCGTCTCCCCCAGGACGTCGCCGACCGGCAGCCGGATGCCAGAGGTGTACTTCCAGCCGGAAAAAGAGGGAAAAGGACAGCTTTCCCAGGGACAATGCTGGACCCTTGGGACCATCCAGAATCACCAAGGCCTCAACTTTGCACGGCCTGGGGAACGCTCTTCCTCACGTCCAGCAATCCCCACGTCAAAACCTTTCTCAGCAGAGGCAGGCACTCTCTCCCTTGTACTAGATAGCTCGGCAGAGCCTTCCGAGAAACATGCTGCGTCATTCAGCTTGAACGTGGGAGGCGGAGGGGAGAGTACGCTTTCTCCCCGTTTGGAGGCGCCTTGCGCTTGGCTTCAAAGCTGCCTGAACAGCACTGGCGGCCCGACGTCTCTGCACGGCAGGATTGTCGTTGTGGGCCGAGGCTGCGTGTTCTCCCAAAGCGAAAACCGTGCTGGCAATCCCTTTCTAGGAACTCCTCCCACGGCACCGCAGGTTCAGCTCCGGCCGAACGAAAGGTGACCTCAGGCCTCAAGGTAAGTTCCAGTGTTTCACGTCGGGGGACTTGGGTGTGCAGTGGTTTCCATGAGGCCATACTCCACCACGGAGTGCCTTAACTCTGCGAAGCTCCTGGGGGCACACGGGATAGGAGATGGTTCGCCAATTTCGCAGGATGACTTCTCTCCGTGCCGGAACGGCGGCTCCTGGCTTCTGAGGAACCTTAGCCTAAACAGGCCCCTGGAGAAAGCTCTTCACATTCATAGCAAGGGCAACGTACTGCTCTCTGGCTTGCCTGGGTTGAACGCCCCAGTCGTCAAAGAGCCTCGCGAAGGCAGTGCTGCGCAGACTCCCTCTGCCAGTCGCACGGCCTCCTTGACTGAAAGAGAACTGCAGTGCCAAAAGACACCGCGCTGACGACTGGCTCCGGGAAGAGACTCGGGACAGCACTCTCACAGAAGCGAAAGCTAGGCCGTGGGCCCAGCCTGAGGAGCAGTACGTACGTTTGCCACACTTCTTTACACAGCTAGGCGTGAGCCAGAGAGCCTTGGTCACTGAGGCCTACCTAAGGTACCGCCATACTTACCCAGTAGATCCCACGCAGAGGTCCCTGTGCCCCAAAGGGCCTCCACGGAAGGGCCCTGTTCCTCCCGTTGTGTTTCCTTGAGGTACTCAGAAAGCACTGAGGATACCTGTAGGAGCTCAGGTATGAAGCTGGGCGACCCTGGCCAAACCTGATTCCCCTCCGTGGTAGACGAGACGGTGGCGGGTCCTAAGCTGCCTGAGGCACACTCCTCGCGCGCACCTTCTCTTTGCTGCCGGAAGGCCTCACATAAGAGGTCTGAGTTGACTCGTGACAGAAGAAGTCTGGGTTGACTCGTGCGAGGCCTGCTGCTCTCCGTTCCTTGCTGGGAGCTTCAGCAGGAGCGCTCTGGAGCTCGCCGGCAGGAGAATTGTGAGTCCCCCCGCCCCACCCCGGCCTCAAGCAAAAGTCCAGGTTTCCCCCGTTAGTAACACCTCGGAGTGCCCGAGGGAGCGGAGGGGCAAGCCTTAACGGAATGCTTCAACCGTGGAAGGTATTTCACGAGACACTGTGCACTCACGTTCGTTGTAACAACTGTCAAAGGGCACTCACTGTATGCCTTCCAACTCCTCGGCCGTGTTTGAGCCCCAGGAAGGAAATGCGTTCGTTTGACTAAGCTCCGTGAACGTGCAACGGTGATGGCGAAGCGCTGCCCTGTTCGCTCGAAAGCTCTCGTTCGTGCGGCCTTCACACGGCCTCAAGGTACGCAGTTCTAAACAGCCTTACATTCCATGCTGGTGTGCCAAGCCCCCCACCCACCCGCAGGGAGGAATTTGGGCTCTTCTGAGAAACACCAGTGTGCGCCACAAGTGAAACCAGGGCGTCTCCCCCAGGACGTCGCCGACCGGCAGCCGGATGCCAGAGGTGTACTTCCAGCCGGAAAAAGAGGGAAAAGGACAGCTTTCCCAGGGACAATGCTGGACCCTTGGGACCATCCAGAATCACCAAGGCCTCAACTTTGCACGGCCTGGGGAACGCTCTTCCTCACGTCCAGCAATCCCCACGTCAAAACCTTTCTCAGCAGAGGCAGGCACTCTCTCCCTTGTACTAGATAGCTCGGCAGAGCCTTCCGAGAAACATGCTGCGTCATTCAGCTTGAACGTGGGAGGCGGAGGGGAGAGTACGCTTTCTCCCCGTTTGGAGGCGCCTTGCGCTTGGCTTCAAAGCTGCCTGAACAGCACTGGCGACCCGACGTCTCTGCACGGCAGGATTGTCGTTGTGGGCCGAGGCTGCGTGTTCTCCCAAAGCGAAAACCGTGCTGGCAATCCCTTTCTAGGAACTCCTCCCACGGCACCGCAGGTTCAGCTCCGGCCGAACGAAAGGTGACCTCAGGCCTCAAGGTAAGTTCCAGTGTTTCACGTCGGGGGACTTGGGTGTGCAGTGGTTTCCATGAGGCCATACTCCACCACGGAGTGCCTTAACTCTGCGAAGCTCCTGGGGGCACACGGGATAGGAGATGGTTCGCCAGTTTCGCAGGATGACTTCTCTCCGTGCCGGAACGGCGGCTCCTGGCTTCTGAGGAACCTTAGCCTAAACAGGCCCCTGGAGAAAGCTCTTCACATTCATAGCAAGGGCAACGTACTGCTCTCTGGCTTGCCTGGGTTGAACGCCCCAGTCGTCAAAGAGCCTCGCGAAGGCAGTGCTGCGCAGACTCCCTCTGCCAGTCGCACGGCCTCCTTGACTGAAAGAGAACTGCAGTGCCAAAAGACACCGCGCTGACGACTGGCTCCGGGAAGAGACTCGGGACAGCACTCTCACAGAAGCGAAAGCTAGGCCGTGGGCCCAGCCTGAGGAGCAGTACGTACGTTTGCCACACTTCTTTACACAGCTAGGCGTGAGCCAGAGAGCCTTGGTCACTGAGGCCTACCTAAGGTACCGCCATACTTACCCAGTAGATCCCACGCAGAGGTCCCTGTGCCCCAAAGGGCCTCCACGGAAGGGCCCTGTTCCTCCCGTTGTGTTTCCTTGAGGTACTCAGAAAGCACTGAGGATACCTGTAGGAGCTCAGGTATGAAGCTGGGCGACCCTGGCCAAACCTGATTCCCCTCCGTGGTAGACGAGACGGTGGCGGGTCCTAAGCTGCCTGAGGCACACTCCTCGCGCGCACCTTCTCTTTGCTGCCGGAAGGCCTCACATAAGAGGTCTGAGTTGACTCGTGACAGAAGAAGTCTGGGTTGACTCGTGCGAGGCCTGCTGCTCTCCGTTCCTTGCTGGGAGCTTCAGCAGGAGCGCTCTGGAGCTCGCCGGCAGGAGAATTGTGAGTCCCGCCGCCCCACCCCGGCCTCAAGCAAAAGTCCAGGTTTCCCCCGTTAGTAACACCTCGGAGTGCCCGAGGGAGCGGAGGGGCAAGCCTTAACGGAATGCTTCAACCGTGGAAGGTATTTCACGAGACACTGTGCACTCACGTTCGTTGTAACAACTGTCAAAGGGCACTCACTGTATGCCTTCCAACTCCTCGGCCGTGTTTGAGCCCCAGGAAGGAAATGCGTTCGTTTGACTAAGCTCCGTGAACGTGCAACGGTGATGGCGAAGCGCTGCCCTGTTCGCTCGAAAGCTCTCGTTCGTGCGGCCTTCACACGGCCTCAAGGTACGCAGTTCTAAACAGCCTTACATTCCATGCTGGTGTGCCAAGCCCCCCACCCACCCGCAGGGAGGAATTTGGGCTCTTCTGAGAAACACCAGTGTGCGCCACAAGTGAAACCAGGGCGTCTCCCCCAGGACGTCGCCGACCGGCAGCCGGATGCCAGAGGTGTACTTCCAGCCGGAAAAAGAGGGAAAAGGACAGCTTTCCCAGGGACAATGCTGGACCCTTGGGACCATCCAGAATCACCAAGGCCTCAACTTTGCACGGCCTGGGGAACGCTCTTCCTCACGTCCAGCAATCCCCACGTCAAAACCTTTCTCAGCAGAGGCAGGCACTCTCTCCCTTGTACTAGATAGCTCGGCAGAGCCTTCCGAGAAACATGCTGCGTCATTCAGCTTGAACGTGGGAGGCGGAGGGGAGAGTACGCTTTCTCCCCGTTTGGAGGCGCCTTGCGCTTGGCTTCAAAGCTGCCTGAACAGCACTGGCGGCCCGACGTCTCTGCACGGCAGGATTGTCGTTGTGGGCCGAGGCTGCGTGTTCTCCCAAAGCGAAAACCGTGCTGGCAATCCCTTTCTAGGAACTCCTCCCACGGCACCGCAGGTTCAGCTCCGGCCGAACGAAAGGTGACCTCAGGCCTCAAGGTAAGTTCCAGTGTTTCACGTCGGGGGACTTGGGTGTGCAGTGGTTTCCATGAGGCCATACTCCACCACGGAGTGCCTTAACTCTGCGAAGCTCCTGGGGGCACACGGGATAGGAGATGGTTCGCCAGTTTCGCAGGATGACTTCTCTCCGTGCCGGAACGGCGGCTCCTGGCTTCTGAGGAACCTTAGCCTAAACAGGCCCCTGGAGAAAGCTCTTCACATTCATAGCAAGGGCAACGTACTGCTCTCTGGCTTGCCTGGGTTGAACGCCCCAGTCGTCAAAGAGCCTCGCGAAGGCAGTGCTGCGCAGACTCCCTCTGCCAGTCGCACGGCCTCCTTGACTGAAAGAGAACTGCAGTGCCAAAAGACACCGCGCTGACGACTGGCTCCGGGAAGAGACTCGGGACAGCACTCTCACAGAAGCGAAAGCTAGGCCGTGGGCCCAGCCTGAGGAGCAGTACGTACGTTTGCCACACTTCTTTACACAGCTAGGCGTGAGCCAGAGAGCCTTGGTCACTGAGGCCTACCTAAGGTACCGCCATACTTACCCAGTAGATCCCACGCAGAGGTCCCTGTGCCCCAAAGGGCCTCCACGGAAGGGCCCTGTTCCTCCCGTTGTGTTTCCTTGAGGTACTCAGAAAGCACTGAGGATACCTGTAGGAGCTCAGGTATGAAGCTGGGCGACCCTGGCCAAACCTGATTCCCCTCCGTGGTAGACGAGACGGTGGCGGGTCCTAAGCTGCCTGAGGCACACTCCTCGCGCGCACCTTCTCTTTGCTGCCGGAAGGCCTCACATAAGAGGTCTGAGTTGACTCGTGACAGAAGAAGTCTGGGTTGACTCGTGCGAGGCCTGCTGCTCTCCGTTCCTTGCTGGGAGCTTCAGCAGGAGCGCTCTGGAGCTCGCCGGCAGGAGAATTGTGAGTCCCCCCGCCCCACCCCGGCCTCAAGCAAAAGTCCAGGTTTCCCCCGTTAGTAACACCTCGGAGTGCCCGAGGGAGCGGAGGGGCAAGCCTTAACGGAATGCTTCAACCGTGGAAGGTATTTCACGAGACACTGTGCACTCACGTTCGTTGTAACAACTGTCAAAGGGCACTCACTGTATGCCTTCCAACTCCTCGGCCGTGTTTGAGCCCCAGGAAGGAAATGCGTTCGTTTGACTAAGCTCCGTGAACGTGCAACGGTGATGGCGAAGCGCTGCCCTGTTCGCTCGAAAGCTCTCGTTCGTGCGGCCTTCACACGGCCTCAAGGTACGCAGTTCTAAACAGCCTTACATTCCATGCTGGTGTGCCAAGCCCCCCACCCACCCGCAGGGAGGAATTTGGGCTCTTCTGAGAAACACCAGTGTGCGCCACAAGTGAAACCAGGGCGTCTCCCCCAGGACGTCGCCGACCGGCAGCCGGATGCCAGAGGTGTACTTCCAGCCGGAAAAAGAGGGAAAAGGACAGCTTTCCCAGGGACAATGCTGGACCCTTGGGACCATCCAGAATCACCAAGGCCTCAACTTTGCACGGCCTGGGGAACGCTCTTCCTCACGTCCAGCAATCCCCACGTCAAAACCTTTCTCAGCAGAGGCAGGCACTCTCTCCCTTGTACTAGATAGCTCGGCAGAGCCTTCCGAGAAACATGCTGCGTCATTCAGCTTGAACGTGGGAGGCGGAGGGGAGAGTACGCTTTCTCCCCGTTTGGAGGCGCCTTGCGCTTGGCTTCAAAGCTGCCTGAACAGCACTGGCGGCCCGACGTCTCTGCACGGCAGGATTGTCGTTGTGGGCCGAGGCTGCGTGTTCTCCCAAAGCGAAAACCGTGCTGGCAATCCCTTTCTAGGAACTCCTCCCACGGCACCGCAGGTTCAGCTCCGGCCGAACGAAAGGTGACCTCAGGCCTCAAGGTAAGTTCCAGTGTTTCACGTCGGGGGACTTGGGTGTGCAGTGGTTTCCATGAGGCCATACTCCACCACGGAGTGCCTTAACTCTGCGAAGCTCCTGGGGGCACACGGGATAGGAGATGGTTCGCCAGTTTCGCAGGATGACTTCTCTCCGTGCCGGAACGGCGGCTCCTGGCTTCTGAGGAACCTTAGCCTAAACAGGCCCCTGGAGAAAGCTCTTCACATTCATAGCAAGGGCAACGTACTGCTCTCTGGCTTGCCTGGGTTGAACGCCCCAGTCGTCAAAGAGCCTCGCGAAGGCAGTGCTGCGCAGACTCCCTCTGCCAGTCGCACGGCCTCCTTGACTGAAAGAGAACTGCAGTGCCAAAAGACACCGCGCTGACGACTGGCTCCGGGAAGAGACTCGGGACAGCACTCTCACAGAAGCGAAAGCTAGGCCGTGGGCCCAGCCTGAGGAGCAGTACGTACGTTTGCCACACTTCTTTACACAGCTAGGCGTGAGCCAGAGAGCCTTGGTCACTGAGGCCTACCTAAGGTACCGCCATACTTACCCAGTAGATCCCACGCAGAGGTCCCTGTGCCCCAAAGGGCCTCCACGGAAGGGCCCTGTTCCTCCCGTTGTGTTTCCTTGAGGTACTCAGAAAGCACTGAGGATACCTGTAGGAGCTCAGGTATGAAGCTGGGCGACCCTGGCCAAACCTGATTCCCCTCCGTGGTAGACGAGACGGTGGCGGGTCCTAAGCTGCCTGAGGCACACTCCTCGCGCGCACCTTCTCTTTGCTGCCGGAAGGCCTCACATAAGAGGTCTGAGTTGACTCGTGACAGAAGAAGTCTGGGTTGACTCGTGCGAGGCCTGCTGCTCTCCGTTCCTTGCTGGGAGCTTCAGCAGGAGCGCTCTGGAGCTCGCCGGCAGGAGAATTGTGAGTCCCCCCGCCCCACCCCGGCCTCAAGCAAAAGTCCAGGTTTCCCCCGTTAGTAACACCTCGGAGTGCCCGAGGGAGCGGAGGGGCAAGCCTTAACGGAATGCTTCAACCGTGGAAGGTATTTCACGAGACACTGTGCACTCACGTTCGTTGTAACAACTGTCAAAGGGCACTCACTGTATGCCTTCCAACTCCTCGGCCGTGTTTGAGCCCCAGGAAGGAAATGCGTTCGTTTGACTAAGCTCCGTGAACGTGCAACGGTGATGGCGAAGCGCTGCCCTGTTCGCTCGAAAGCTCTCGTTCGTGCGGCCTTCACACGGCCTCAAGGTACGCAGTTCTAAACAGCCTTACATTCCATGCTGGTGTGCCAAGCCCCCCACCCACCCGCAGGGAGGAATTTGGGCTCTTCTGAGAAACACCAGTGTGCGCCACAAGTGAAACCAGGGCGTCTCCCCCAGGACGTCGCCGACCGGCAGCCGGATGCCAGAGGTGTACTTCCAGCCGGAAAAAGAGGGAAAAGGACAGCTTTCCCAGGGACAATGCTGGACCCTTGGGACCATCCAGAATCACCAAGGCCTCAACTTTGCACGGCCTGGGGAACGCTCTTCCTCACGTCCAGCAATCCCCACGTCAAAACCTTTCTCAGCAGAGGCAGGCACTCTCTCCCTTGTACTAGATAGCTCGGCAGAGCCTTCCGAGAAACATGCTGCGTCATTCAGCTTGAACGTGGGAGGCGGAGGGGAGAGTACGCTTTCTCCCCGTTTGGAGGCGCCTTGCGCTTGGCTTCAAAGCTGCCTGAACAGCACTGGCGGCCCGACGTCTCTGCACGGCAGGATTGTCGTTGTGGGCCGAGGCTGCGTGTTCTCCCAAAGCGAAAACCGTGCTGGCAATCCCTTTCTAGGAACTCCTCCCACGGCACCGCAGGTTCAGCTCCGGCCGAACGAAAGGTGACCTCAGGCCTCAAGGTAAGTTCCAGTGTTTCACGTCGGGGGACTTGGGTGTGCAGTGGTTTCCATGAGGCCATACTCCACCACGGAGTGCCTTAACTCTGCGAAGCTCCTGGGGGCACACGGGATAGGAGATGGTTCGCCAATTTCGCAGGATGACTTCTCTCCGTGCCGGAACGGCGGCTCCTGGCTTCTGAGGAACCTTAGCCTAAACAGGCCCCTGGAGAAAGCTCTTCACATTCATAGCAAGGGCAACGTACTGCTCTCTGGCTTGCCTGGGTTGAACGCCCCAGTCGTCAAAGAGCCTCGCGAAGGCAGTGCTGCGCAGACTCCCTCTGCCAGTCGCACGGCCTCCTTGACTGAAAGAGAACTGCAGTGCCAAAAGACACCGCGCTGACGACTGGCTCCGGGAAGAGACTCGGGACAGCACTCTCACAGAAGCGAAAGCTAGGCCGTGGGCCCAGCCTGAGGAGCAGTACGTACGTTTGCCACACTTCTTTACACAGCTAGGCGTGAGCCAGAGAGCCTTGGTCACTGAGGCCTACCTAAGGTACCGCCATACTTACCCAGTAGATCCCACGCAGAGGTCCCTGTGCCCCAAAGGGCCTCCACGGAAGGGCCCTGTTCCTCCCGTTGTGTTTCCTTGAGGTACTCAGAAAGCACTGAGGATACCTGTAGGAGCTCAGGTATGAAGCTGGGCGACCCTGGCCAAACCTGATTCCCCTCCGTGGTAGACGAGACGGTGGCGGGTCCTAAGCTGCCTGAGGCACACTCCTCGCGCGCACCTTCTCTTTGCTGCCGGAAGGCCTCACATAAGAGGTCTGAGTTGACTCGTGACAGAAGAAGTCTGGGTTGACTCGTGCGAGGCCTGCTGCTCTCCGTTCCTTGCTGGGAGCTTCAGCAGGAGCGCTCTGGAGCTCGCCGGCAGGAGAATTGTGAGTCCCCCCGCCCCACCCCGGCCTCAAGCAAAAGTCCAGGTTTCCCCCGTTAGTAACACCTCGGAGTGCCCGAGGGAGCGGAGGGGCAAGCCTTAACGGAATGCTTCAACCGTGGAAGGTATTTCACGAGACACTGTGCACTCACGTTCGTTGTAACAACTGTCAAAGGGCACTCACTGTATGCCTTCCAACTCCTCGGCCGTGTTTGAGCCCCAGGAAGGAAATGCGTTCGTTTGACTAAGCTCCGTGAACGTGCAACGGTGATGGCGAAGCGCTGCCCTGTTCGCTCGAAAGCTCTCGTTCGTGCGGCCTTCACACGGCCTCAAGGTACGCATTTCTAAACAGCCTTACATTCCATGCTGGTGTGCCAAGCCCCCCACCCACCCGCAGGGAGGAATTTGGGCTCTTCTGAGAAACACCAGTGTGCGCCACAAGTGAAACCAGGGCGTCTCCCCCAGGACGTCGCCGACCGGCAGCCGGATGCCAGAGGTGTACTTCCAGCCGGAAAAAGAGGGAAAAGGACAGCTTTCCCAGGGACAATGCTGGACCCTTGGGACCATCCAGAATCACCAAGGCCTCAACTTTGCACGGCCTGGGGAACGCTCTTCCTCACGTCCAGCAATCCCCACGTCAAAACCTTTCTCAGCAGAGGCAGGCACTCTCTCCCTTGTACTAGATAGCTCGGCAGAGCCTTCCGAGAAACATGCTGCGTCATTCAGCTTGAACGTGGGAGGCGGAGGGGAGAGTACGCTTTCTCCCCGTTTGGAGGCGCCTTGCGCTTGGCTTCAAAGCTGCCTGAACAGCACTGGCGACCCGACGTCTCTGCACGGCAGGATTGTCGTTGTGGGCCGAGGCTGCGTGTTCTCCCAAAGCGAAAACCGTGCTGGCAATCCCTTTCTAGGAACTCCTCCCACGGCACCGCAGGTTCAGCTCCGGCCGAACGAAAGGTGACCTCAGGCCTCAAGGTAAGTTCCAGTGTTTCACGTCGGGGGACTTGGGTGTGCAGTGGTTTCCATGAGGCCATACTCCACCACGGAGTGCCTTAACTCTGCGAAGCTCCTGGGGGCACACGGGATAGGAGATGGTTCGCCAGTTTCGCAGGATGACTTCTCTCCGTGCCGGAACGGCGGCTCCTGGCTTCTGAGGAACCTTAGCCTAAACAGGCCCCTGGAGAAAGCTCTTCACATTCATAGCAAGGGCAACGTACTGCTCTCTGGCTTGCCTGGGTTGAACGCCCCAGTCGTCAAAGAGCCTCGCGAAGGCAGTGCTGCGCAGACTCCCTCTGCCAGTCGCACGGCCTCCTTGACTGAAACAGAACTGCAGTGCCAAAAGACACCGCGCTGACGACTGGCTCCGGGAAGAGACTCGGGACAGCACTCTCACAGAAGCGAAAGCTAGGCCGTGGGCCCAGCCTGAGGAGCAGTACGTACGTTTGCCACACTTCTTTACACAGCTAGGCGTGAGCCAGAGAGCCTTGGTCACTGAGGCCTACCTAAGGTACCGCCATACTTACCCAGTAGATCCCACGCAGAGGTCCCTGTGCCCCAAAGGGCCTCCACGGAAGGGCCCTGTTCCTCCCGTTGTGTTTCCTTGAGGTAATCAGAAAGCACTGAGGATACCTGTAGGAGCTCAGGTATGAAGCTGGGCGACCCTGGCCAAACCTGATTCCCCTCCGTGGTAGACGAGACGGTGGCGGGTCCTAAGCTGCCTGAAGCACACTCCTCGCGCGCACCTTCTCTTTGCTGCCGGAAGGCCTCACATAAGAGGTCTGAGTTGACTCGTGACAGAAGAAGTCTGGGTTGACTCGTGCGAGGCCTGCTGCTCTCCGTTCCTTGCTGGGAGCTTCAGCAGGAGCGCTCTGGAGCTCGCCGGCAGGAGAATTGTGAGTCCCCCCGCCCCACCCCGGCCTCAAGCAAAAGTCCAGGTTTCCCCCGTTAGTAACACCTCGGAGTGCCCGAGGGAGCGGAGGGGCAAGCCTTAACGGAATGCTTCAACCGTGGAAGGTATTTCACGAGACACTGTGCACTCACGTTCGTTGTAACAACTGTCAAAGGGCACTCACTGTATGCCTTCCAACTCCTCGGCCGTGTTTGAGCCCCAGGAAGGAAATGCGTTCGTTTGACTAAGCTCCGTGAACGTGCAACGGTGATGGCGAAGCGCTGCCCTGTTCGCTCGAAAGCTCTCGTTCGTGCGGCCTTCACACGGCCTCAAGGTACGCAGTTCTAAACAGCCTTACATTCCATGCTGGTGTGCCAAGCCCCCCACCCACCCGCAGGGAGGAATTTGGGCTCTTCTGAGAAACACCAGTGTGCGCCACAAGTGAAACCAGGGCGTCTCCCCCAGGACGTCGCCGACCGGCAGCCGGATGCCAGAGGTGTACTTCCAGCCGGAAAAAGAGGGAAAAGGACAGCTTTCCCAGGGACAATGCTGGACCCTTGGGACCATCCAGAATCACCAAGGCCTCAACTTTGCACGGCCTGGGGAACGCTCTTCCTCACGTCCAGCAATCCCCACGTCAAAACCTTTCTCAGCAGAGGCAGGCACTCTCTCCCTTGTACTAGATAGCTCGGCAGAGCCTTCCGAGAAACATGCTGCGTCATTCAGCTTGAACGTGGGAGGCGGAGGGGAGAGTACGCTTTCTCCCCGTTTGGAGGCGCCTTGCGCTTGGCTTCAAAGCTGCCTGAACAGCACTGGCGGCCCGACGTCTCTGCACGGCAGGATTGTCGTTGTGGGCCGAGGCTGCGTGTTCTCCCAAAGCGAAAACCGTGCTGGCAATCCCTTTCTAGGAACTCCTCCCACGGCACCGCAGGTTCAGCTCCGGCCGAACGAAAGGTGACCTCAGGCCTCAAGGTAAGTTCCAGTGTTTCACGTCGGGGGACTTGGGTGTGCAGTGGTTTCCATGAGGCCATACTCCACCACGGAGTGCCTTAACTCTGCGAAGCTCCTGGGGGCACACGGGATAGGAGATGGTTCGCCAATTTCGCAGGATGACTTCTCTCCGTGCCGGAACGGCGGCTCCTGGCTTCTGAGGAACCTTAGCCTAAACAGGCCCCTGGAGAAAGCTCTTCACATTCATAGCAAGGGCAACGTACTGCTCTCTGGCTTGCCTGGGTTGAACGCCCCAGTCGTCAAAGAGCCTCGCGAAGGCAGTGCTGCGCAGACTCCCTCTGCCAGTCGCACGGCCTCCTTGACTGAAAGAGAACTGCAGTGCCAAAAGACACCGCGCTGACGAGTGGCTCCGGGAAGAGACTCGGGACAGCACTCTCACAGAAGCGAAAGCTAGGCCGTGGGCCCAGCCTGAGGAGCAGTACGTACGTTTGCCACACTTCTTTACACAGCTAGGCGTGAGCCAGAGAGCCTTGGTCACTGAGGCCTACCTAAGGTACCGCCATACTTACCCAGTAGATCCCACGCAGAGGTCCCTGTGCCCCAAAGGGCCTCCACGGAAGGGCCCTGTTCCTCCCGTTGTGTTTCCTTGAGGTACTCAGAAAGCACTGAGGATACCTGTAGGAGCTCAGGTATGAAGCTGGGCGACCCTGGCCAAACCTGATTCCCCTCCGTGGTAGACGAGACGGTGGCGGGTCCTAAGCTGCCTGAGGCACACTCCTCGCGCGCACCTTCTCTTTGCTGCCGGAAGGCCTCACATAAGAGGTCTGAGTTGACTCGTGACAGAAGAAGTCTGGGTTGACTCGTGCGAGGCCTGCTGCTCTCCGTTCCTTGCTGGGAGCTTCAGCAGGAGCGCTCTGGAGCTCGCCGGCAGGAGAATTGTGAGTCCCCCCGCCCCACCCCGGCCTCAAGCAAAAGTCCAGGTTTCCCCCGTTAGTAACACCTCGGAGTGCCCGAGGGAGCGGAGGGGCAAGCCTTAACGGAATGCTTCAACCGTGGAAGGTATTTCACGAGACACTGTGCACTCACGTTCGTTGTAACAACTGTCAAAGGGCACTCACTGTATGCCTTCCAACTCCTCGGCCGTGTTTGAGCCCCAGGAAGGAAATGCGTTCGTTTGACTAAGCTCCGTGAACGTGCAACGGTGATGGCGAAGCGCTGCCCTGTTCGCTCGAAAGCTCTCGTTCGTGCGGCCTTCACACGGCCTCAAGGTACGCAGTTCTAAACAGCCTTACATTCCATGCTGGTGTGCCAAGCCCCCCACCCACCCGCAGGGAGGAATTTGGGCTCTTCTGAGAAACACCAGTGTGCGCCACAAGCGAAACCAGGGCCTCTCCCCCAGGACGTCGCCGACCGGCAGCCGGATGCCAGAGGTGTACTTCCAGCCGGAAAAAGAGGGAAAAGGACAGCTTTCCCAGGGACAATGCTGGACCCTTGGGACCATCCAGAATCACCAAGGCCTCAACTTTGCACGGCCTGGGGAACGCTCTTCCGCCTGTCCAGCAATCCCCACGTCAAAACCTTTCTCAGCAGAGGCAGGCACTCTCTCCCTTGTACTAGATAGCTCGGCAGAGCCTTCCGAGAAACATGCTGCGTCATTCAGCTTGAACGTGGGACGCGGAGGGGAGAGTACGCTTTCTCCCCGTTTGGAGGCGCCTTGCGCTTGGCTTCAAAGCTGCCTGAACAGCACTAGCGGCCCGACGTCTCTGCAGGGCAGGATTGTCGTTGTGGGCCGAGGCTGCGTGTTCTCCCAAAGCGAAAACCGTGCTGGCAATCCCTTTCTAGGAACTCCTCCCACGGCACCACAGGTTCAGCTCCGGCCGAACGAAAGGTGACCTCAGGCCTCAAGGTAAGTTCCAGTGTTTCACGTCGGGGGACTTGGGTGTGCAGTGGTTTCCATGAGGCCATACTCCACCACGGAGTGCCTTAACTCTGCGAAGCTCCTGGGGGCACACGGGATAGGAGATGGTTCGCCAATTTCGCAGGATGACTTCTCTCCGTGCCGCAACGGCGGCTCCTGGCTTCTGAGGAACCTTAGCCTAAACAGGCCCCTGGAGAAAGCTCTTCACATTCATAGCAAGGGCAACGTACTGCTCTCTGGCTTGCCTGGGTTGAACGCCCCAGTCGTCAAAGAGCCTCGCGAAGGCAGTGCTGCGCAGACTCCCTCTGCCAGTCGCACGGCCTCCTTGACTGAAAGAGAACTGCAGTGCCAAAAGACACCGCGCTGACGACTGGCTCCGGGAAGAGACTCGGGACAGCACTCTCACAGAAGCGAAAGCTAGGCCGTGGGCCCAGCCTGAGGAGCAGTACGTACGTTTGCCACACTTCTTTACACAGCTAGGCGTGAGCCAGAGAGCCTTGGTCACTGAGGCCTACCTAAGGTACCGCCATACTTACCCAGTAGATCCCCCGCAGAGGTCCCTGTGCCCCAAAGGGCCTCCACGGAAGGGCCCTGTTCCTCCCGTTGTGTTTCCTTGAGGTAATCAGAAAGCACTGAGGATACCTGTAGGAGCTCAGGTATGAAGCTGGGCGACCCTGGCCAAACCTGATTCCCCTCCGTGGTAGACGAGACGGTGGCGGGTCCTAAGCTGCCTGAAGCACACTCCTCGCGCGCACCTTCTCTTTGCTGCCGGAAGGCCTCACATAAGAAGTCTGAGTTGACTTGTGACAGAAGAAGTCCGGGTTGACTCGTGCGAGGCCTGCTGCTCTCCGTTCCTTGCTGGGAGCTTCAGCAGGAGCGCTCTGGAGCTCGCCGGCAGGAGAATTGTGAGTCCCGCCGCCCCACCCCGGCCTCAAGCAAAAGTCCAGGTTTCCCCCGTTAGTAACACCTCGGAGTGCCCGAGGGAGCGGAGGGGCATGCGTTAACGGAATGCTTCAACCGTGGAAGGTATTTCACGAGACACTGTGCACTCACGTTCGTTGTAACAACTGTCAAAGGGCACTCACTGTATGCCTTCCAACTCCTCGGCCGTGTTTGAGCCCCAGGAAGGAAATGCGTTCGTTTGACTAAGCTCCGTGAACGTGCAACGGTGATGGCGAAGCGCTGCCCTGTTCGCTCGAAAGCTCTCGTTCGTGCGGCCTTCACACGGCCTCAAGGTACGCAGTTCTAAACAGCCTTACATTCCATGCTGGTGTGCCAAGCCCCCCACCCACCCGCAGGGAGGAATTTGGGCTCTTCTGAGAAACACCAGTGTGCGCCACAAGCGAAACCAGGGCGTCTCCCCCAGGACGTCGCCGACCGGCAGCCGGATGCCAGAGGTGTACTTCCAGCCGGAAAAAGAGGGAAAAGGACAGCTTTCCCAGGGACAATGCTGGACCCTTGGGACCATCCAGAATCACCAAGGCCTCAACTTTGCACGGCCTGGGGAACGCTCTTCCGCCTGTCCAGCAATCCCCACGTCAAAACCTTTCTCAGCAGAGGCAGGCACTCTCTCCCTTGTACTAGATAGCTCGGCAGAGCCTTCCGAGAAACATGCTGCGTCATTCAGCTTGAACGTGGGACGCGGAGGGGAGAGTACGCTTTCTCCCCGTTTGGAGGCGCCTTGCGCTTGGCTTCAAAGCTGCCTGAACAGCACTAGCGGCCCGACGTCTCTGCAGGGCAGGATTGTCGTTGTGGGCCGAGGCTGCGTGTTCTCCCAAAGCGAAAACCGTGCTGGCAATCCCTTTCTAGGAACTCCTCCCACGGCACCACAGGTTCAGCTCCGGCCGAACGAAAGGTGACCTCAGGCCTCAAGGTAAGTTCCAGTGTTTCACGTCGGGGGACTTGGGTGTGCAGTGGTTTCCATGAGGCCATACTCCACCACGGAGTGCCTTAACTCTGCGAAGCTCCTGGGGGCACACAGGATAGGAGATCGTTCGCCAATTTCGCAGGATGACTTCTCTCCGTGCCGGAACGGCGGCTCCTGGCTTCTGAGGAACCTTAGCCTAAACAGGCCCCTGGAGAAAGCTCTTCACATTCATAGCAAGGGCAACGTACTGCTCTCTGGCTTGCCTGGGTTGAACGCCCCAGTCGTCAAAGAGCCTCGCGAAGGCAGTGCTGCGCAGACTCCCTCTGCCAGTCGCACGGCCTCCTTGACTGAAAGAGAACTGCAGTGCCAAAAGACACCGCGCTGACGACTGGCTCCGGGAAGAGACTCGGGACAGCACTCTCACAGAAGCGAAAGCTAGGCCGTGGGCCCAGCCTGAGGAGCAGTACGTACGTTTGCCACACTTCTTTACACAGCTAGGCGTGAGCCAGAGAGCCTTGGTCACTGAGGCCTACCTAACGTACCGCCATACTTACCCAGTAGATCCCACGCAGAGGTCCCTGTGCCCCAAAGGGCCTCCACGGAAGGGCCCTGTTCCTCCCGTTGTGTTTCCTTGAGGTACTCAGAAAGCACTGAGGATACCTGTAGGAGCTCAGGTATGAAGCTGGGCGACCCTGGCCAAACCTGATTCCCCTCCGTGGTAGACGAGACGGTGGCGGGTCCTAAGCTGCCTGAAGCACACTCCTCGCGCGCACCTTCTCTTTGCTGCCGGAAGGCCTCACATAAGAGGTCTGAGTTGACTCGTGACAGAAGAAGTCCGGGTTGACTCGTGCGAGGCCTGCTGCTCTCCGTTCCTTGCTGGGAGCTTCAGCAGGAGCGCTCTGGAGCTCGCCGGCAGGAGAATTGTGAGTCCCGCCGCCCCACCCCGGCCTCAAGCAAAAGTCCAGGTTTCCCCCGTTAGTAACACCTCGGAGTGCCCGAGGGAGCGGAGGGGCATGCGTTAACGGAATGCTTCAACCGTGGAAGGTATTTCACGAGACACTGTGCACTCACGTTCGTTGTAACAACTGTCAAAGGGCACTCACTGTATGCCTTCCAACTCCTCGGCCGTGTTTGAGCCCCAGGAAGGAAATGCGTTCGTTTGACTAAGCTCCGTGAACGTGCAACGGTGATGGCGAAGCGCTGCCCTGTTCGCTCGAAAGCTCTCGTTCGTGCGGCCTTCACACGGCCTCAAGGTACGCAGTTCTAAACAGCCTTACATTCCATGCTGGTGTGCCAAGCCCCCCACCCACCCGCAGGGAGGAATTTGGGCTCTTCTGAGAAACACCAGTGTGCGCCACAAGCGAAACCAGGGCCTCTCCCCCAGGACGTCGCCGACCGGCAGCCGGATGCCAGAGGTGTACTTCCAGCCGGAAAAAGAGGGAAAAGGACAGCTTTCCCAGGGACAATGCTGGACCCTTGGGACCATCCAGAATCACCAAGGCCTCAACTTTGCACGGCCTGGGGAACGCTCTTCCGCCTGTCCAGCAATCCCCACGTCAAAACCTTTCTCAGCAGAGGCAGGCACTCTCTCCCTTGTACTAGATAGCTCGGCAGAGCCTTCCGAGAAACATGCTGCGTCATTCAGCTTGAACGTGGGACACGGAGGGGAGAGTACGCTTTCTCCCCGTTTGGAGGCGCCTTGCGCTTGGCTTCAAAACTGCCTGAACAGCACTAGCGGCCCGACGTCTCTGCACGGCAGGATTGTCGTTGTGGGCCGAGGCTGCGTGTTCTCCCAAAGCGAAAACCGTGCTGGCAATCCCTTTCTAGGAACTCCTCCCACGGCACCACAGGTTCAGCTCCGGCCGAACGAAAGGTGACCTCAGGCCTCAAGGTAAGTTCCAGTGTTTCACGTCGGGGGACTTGGGTGTGCAGTGGTTTCCATGAGGCCATACTCCACCACGGAGTGCCTTAACTCTGCGAAGCTCCTGGGGGCACACAGGATAGGAGATCGTTCGCCAATTTCGCAGGATGACTTCTCTCCGTGCCGCAACGGCGGCTCCTGGCTTCTGAGGAACCTTAGCCTAAACAGGCCCCTGGAGAAAGCTCTTCACATTCATAGCAAGGGCAACGTACTGCTCTCTGGCTTGCCTGGGTTGAACGCCCCAGTCGTCAAAGAGCCTCGCGAAGGCAGTGCTGCGCAGACTCCCTCTGCCAGTCGCACGGCCTCCTTGACTGAAAGAGAACTGCAGTGCCAAAAGACACCGCGCTGACGACTGGCTCCGGGAAGAGACTCGGGACAGCACTCTCACAGAAGCGAAAGCTAGGCCGTGGGCCCAGCCTGAGGAGCAGTACGTACGTTTGCCACACTTCTTTACACAGCTAGGCGTGAGCCAGAGAGCCTTGGTCACTGAGGCCTACCTAAGGTACCGCCATACTTACCCAGTAGATCCCACGCAGAGGTCCCTGTGCCCCAAAGGGCCTCCACGGAAGGGCCCTGTTCCTCCCGTTGTGTTTCCTTGAGGTACTCAGAAAGCACTGAGGATACCTGTAGGAGCTCAGGTATGAAGCTGGGCGACCCTGGCCAAACCTGATTCCCCTCCGTGGTAGACGAGACGGTGGCGGGTCCTAAGCTGCCTGAAGCACACTCCTCGCGCGCACCTTCTCTTTGCTGCCGGAAGGCCTCACATAAGAGGTCTGAGTTGACTCGTGACAGAAGAAGTCCGGGTTGACTCGTGCGAGGCCTGCTGCTCTCCGTTCCTTGCTGGGAGCTTCAGCAGGAGCGCTCTGGAGCTCGCCGGCAGGAGAATTGTGAGTCCCGCCGCCCCACCCCGGCCTCAAGCAAAAGTCCAGGTTTCCCCCGTGAGTAACACCTCGGAGTGCCCGAGGGAGCGGAGGGGCATGCCTTAACGGAATGCTTCAACCGTGGAAGGTATTTCACGAGACACTGTGCACTCACGTTCGTTGTAACAACTGTCAAAGGGCACTCACTGTATGCCTTCCAACTCCTCGGCCGTGTTTGAGCCCCAGGAAGGAAATGCGTTCGTTTGACTAAGCTCCGTGAACGTGCAACGGTGATGGCGAAGCGCTGCCCTGTTCGCTCGAAAGCTCTCGTTCGTGCGGCCTTCACACGGCCTCAAGGTACGCAGTTCTAAACAGCCTTACATTCCATGCTGGTGTGCCAAGCCCCCCACCCACCCGCAGGGAGGAATTTGGGCTCTTCTGAGAAACACCAGTGTGCGCCACAAGCGAAACCAGGGCCTCTCCCCCAGGACGTCGCCGACCGGCAGCCGGATGCCAGAGGTGTACTTCCAGCCGGAAAAAGAGGGAAAAGGACAGCTTTCCCAGGGACAATGCTGGACCCTTGGGACCATCCAGAATCACGAAGGCCTCAACTTTGCACGGCCTGGGGAACGCTCTTCCGCTTGTCCAGCAATCCCCACGTCAAAACCTTTCTCAGCAGAGGCAGGCACTCTCTCCCTTGTACTAGATAGCTCGGCAGAGCCTTCCGAGAAACATGCTGCGTCATTCAGCTTGAACGTGGGACGCGGAGGGGAGAGTACGCTTTCTCCCCGTTTGGAGGCGCCTTGCGCTTGGCTTCAAAGCTGCCTGAACAGCACTAGCGGCCCGACGTCTCTGCAGGGCAGGATTGTCGTTGTGGGCCGAGGCTGCGTGTTCTCCCAAAGCGAAAACCGTGCTGGCAATCCCTTTCTAGGAACTCCTCCCACGGCACCACAGGTTCAGCTCCGGCCGAACGAAAGGTGACCTCAGGCCTCAAGGTAAGTTCCAGTGTTTCACGTCGGGGGACTTGGGTGTGCAGTGGTTTCCATGAGGCCATACTCCACCACGGAGTGCCTTAACTCTGCGAAGCTCCTGGGGGCACACAGGATAGGAGATCGTTCGCCAATTTCGCAGGATGACTTCTCTCCGTGCCGCAACGGCGGCTCCTGGCTTCTGAGGAACCTTAGCCTAAACAGGCCCCTGGAGAAAGCTCTTCACATTCATAGCAAGGGCAACGTACTGCTCTCTGGCTTGCCTGGGTTGAACGCCCCAGTCGTCAAAGAGCCTCGCGAAGGCAGTGCTGCGCAGACTCCCTCTGCCAGTCGCACGGCCTCCTTGACTGAAAGAGAACTGCAGTGCCAAAAGACACCGCGCTGACGACTGGCTCCGGGAAGAGACTCGGGACAGCACTCTCACAGAAGCGAAAGCTAGGCCGTGGGCCCAGCCTGAGGAGCAGTACGTACGTTTGCCACACTTCTTTACACAGCTAGGCGTGAGCCAGAGAGCCTTGGTCACTGAGGCCTACCTAAGGTACCGCCATACTTACCCAGTAGATCCCACGCAGAGGTCCCTGTGCCCCAAAGGGCCTCCACGGAAGGGCCCTGTTCCTCCCGTTGTGTTTCCTTGAGGTACTCAGAAAGCACTGAGGATACCTGTAGGAGCTCAGGTATGAAGCTGGGCGACCCTGGCCAAACCTGATTCCCCTCCGTGGTAGACGAGACGGTGGCGGGTCCTAAGCTGCCTGAAGCACACTCCTCGCGCGCACCTTCTCTTTGCTGCCGGAAGGCCTCACATAAGAGGTCTGAGTTGACTCGTGACAGAAGAAGTCCGGGTTGACTCGTGCGAGGCCTGTTGCTCTCCGTTCCTTGCTGGGAGCTTCAGCAGGAGCGCTCTGGAGCTCGCGCGGCAGGAGAATTGTGAGTCCCGCCGCCCCACCCCGGCCTCAAGCAAAAGTCCAGGTTTCCCCCGTGAGTAACACCTCGGAGTGCCCGAGGGAGCGGAGGGGCATGCCTTAACGGAATGCTTCAACCGTGGAAGGTATTTCACGAGACACTGTGCACTCACGTTCGTTGTAACAACTGTCAAAGGGCACTCACTGTATGCCTTCCAACTCCTCGGCCGTGTTTGAGCCCCAGGAAGGAAATGCGTTCGTTTGACTAAGCTCCGTGAACGTGCAACGGTGATGGCGAAGCGCTGCCCTGTTCGCTCGAAAGCTCTCGTTCGTGCGGCCTTCACACGGCCTCAAGGTACGCAGTTCTAAACAGCCTTACATTCCATGCTGGTGTGCCAAGCCCCCCACCCACCCGCAGGGAGGAATTTGGGCTCTTCTGAGAAACACCAGTGTGCGCCACAAGCGAAACCAGGGCCTCTCCCCCAGGACGTCGCCGACCGGCAGCCGGATGCCAGAGGTGTACTTCCAGCCGGAAAAAGAGGGAAAAGGACAGCTTTCCCAGGGACAATGCTGGACCCTTGGGACCATCCAGAATCACCAAGGCCTCAACTTTGCACGGCCTGGGGAACGCTCTTCCGCCTGTCCAGCAATCCCCACGTCAAAACCTTTCTCAGCAGAGGCAGGCACTCTCTCCCTTGTACTAGATAGCTCGGCAGAGCCTTCCGAGAAACATGCTGCGTCATTCAGCTTGAACGTGGGACACGGAGGGGAGAGTACGCTTTCTCCCCGTTTGGAGGCGCCTTGCGCTTGGCTTCAAAACTGCCTGAACAGCACTAGCGGCCCGACGTCTCTGCACGGCAGGATTGTCGTTGTGGGCCGAGGCTGCGTGTTCTCCCAAAGCGAAAACCGTGCTGGCAATCCCTTTCTAGGAACTCCTCCCACGGCACCACAGGTTCAGCTCCGGCCGAACGAAAGGTGACCTCAGGCCTCAAGGTAAGTTCCAGTGTTTCACGTCGGGGGACTTGGGTGTGCAGTGGTTTCCATGAGGCCATACTCCACCACGGAGTGCCTTAACTCTGCGAAGCTCCTGGGGGCACACAGGATAGGAGATCGTTCGCCAATTTCGCAGGATGACTTCTCTCCGTGCCGCAACGGCGGCTCCTGGCTTCTGAGGAACCTTAGCCTAAACAGGCCCCTGGAGAAAGCTCTTCACATTCATAGCAAGGGCAACGTACTGCTCTCTGGCTTGCCTGGGTTGAACGCCCCAGTCGTCAAAGAGCCTCGCGAAGGCAGTGCTGCGCAGACTCCCTCTGCCAGTCGCACGGCCTCCTTGACTGAAAGAGAACTGCAGTGCCAAAAGACACCGCGCTGACGACTGGCTCCGGGAAGAGACTCGGGACAGCACTCTCACAGAAGCGAAAGCTAGGCCGTGGGCCCAGCCTGAGGAGCAGTACGTACGTTTGCCACACTTCTTTACACAGCTAGGCGTGAGCCAGAGAGCCTTGGTCACTGAGGCCTACCTAAGGTACCGCCATACTTACCCAGTAGATCCCACGCAGAGGTCCCTGTGCCCCAAAGGGCCTCCACGGAAGGGCCCTGTTCCTCCCGTTGTGTTTCCTTGAGGTACTCAGAAAGCACTGAGGATACCTGTAGGAGCTCAGGTATGAAGCTGGGCGACCCTGGCCAAACCTGATTCCCCTCCGTGGTAGACGAGACGGTGGCGGGTCCTAAGCTGCCTGAAGCACACTCCTCGCGCGCACCTTCTCTTTGCTGCCGGAAGGCCTCACATAAGAGGTCTGAGTTGACTCGTGACAGAAGAAGTCCGGGTTGACTCGTGCGAGGCCTGCTGCTCTCCGTTCCTTGCTGGGAGCTTCAGCAGGAGCGCTCTGGAGCTCGCCGGCAGGAGAATTGTGAGTCCCGCCGCCCCACCCCGGCCTCAAGCAAAAGTCCAGGTTTCCCCCGTGAGTAACACCTCGGAGTGCCCGAGGGAGCGGAGGGGCATGCCTTAACGGAATGCTTCAACCGTGGAAGGTATTTCACGAGACACTGTGCACTCACGTTCGTTGTAACAACTGTCAAAGGGCACTCACTGTATGCCTTCCAACTCCTCGGCCGTGTTTGAGCCCCAGGAAGGAAATGCGTTCGTTTGACTAAGCTCCGTGAACGTGCAACGGTGATGGCGAAGCGCTGCCCTGTTCGCTCGAAAGCTCTCGTTCGTGCGGCCTTCACACGGCCTCAAGGTACGCAGTTCTAAACAGCCTTACATTCCATGCTGGTGTGCCAAGCCCCCCACCCACCCGCAGGGAGGAATTTGGGCTCTTCTGAGAAACACCAGTGTGCGCCACAAGCGAAACCAGGGCCTCTCCCCCAGGACGTCGCCGACCGGCAGCCGGATGCCAGAGGTGTACTTCCAGCCGGAAAAAGAGGGAAAAGGACAGCTTTCCCAGGGACAATGCTGGACCCTTGGGACCATCCAGAATCACGAAGGCCTCAACTTTGCACGGCCTGGGGAACGCTCTTCCGCTTGTCCAGCAATCCCCACGTCAAAACCTTTCTCAGCAGAGGCAGGCACTCTCTCCCTTGTACTAGATAGCTCGGCAGAGCCTTCCGAGAAACATGCTGCGTCATTCAGCTTGAACGTGGGACGCGGAGGGGAGAGTACGCTTTCTCCCCGTTTGGAGGCGCCTTGCGCTTGGCTTCAAAGCTGCCTGAACAGCACTAGCGGCCCGACGTCTCTGCAGGGCAGGATTGTCGTTGTGGGCCGAGGCTGCGTGTTCTCCCAAAGCGAAAACCGTGCTGGCAATCCCTTTCTAGGAACTCCTCCCACGGCACCACAGGTTCAGCTCCGGCCGAACGAAAGGTGACCTCAGGCCTCAAGGTAAGTTCCAGTGTTTCACGTCGGGGGACTTGGGTGTGCAGTGGTTTCCATGAGGCCATACTCCACCACGGAGTGCCTTAACTCTGCGAAGCTCCTGGGGGCACACAGGATAGGAGATCGTTCGCCAATTTCGCAGGATGACTTCTCTCCGTGCCGCAACGGCGGCTCCTGGCTTCTGAGGAACCTTAGCCTAAACAGGCCCCTGGAGAAAGCTCTTCACATTCATAGCAAGGGCAACGTACTGCTCTCTGGCTTGCCTGGGTTGAACGCCCCAGTCGTCAAAGAGCCTCGCGAAGGCAGTGCTGCGCAGACTCCCTCTGCCAGTCGCACGGCCTCCTTGACTGAAAGAGAACTGCAGTGCCAAAAGACACCGCGCTGACGACTGGCTCCGGGAAGAGACTCGGGACAGCACTCTCACAGAAGCGAAAGCTAGGCCGTGGGCCCAGCCTGAGGAGCAGTACGTACGTTTGCCACACTTCTTTACACAGCTAGGCGTGAGCCAGAGAGCCTTGGTCACTGAGGCCTACCTAAGGTACCGCCATACTTACCCAGTAGATCCCACGCAGAGGTCCCTGTGCCCCAAAGGGCCTCCACGGAAGGGCCCTGTTCCTCCCGTTGTGTTTCCTTGAGGTACTCAGAAAGCACTGAGGATACCTGTAGGAGCTCAGGTATGAAGCTGGGCGACCCTGGCCAAACCTGATTCCCCTCCGTGGTAGACGAGACGGTGGCGGGTCCTAAGCTGCCTGAAGCACACTCCTCGCGCGCACCTTCTCTTTGCTGCCGGAAGGCCTCACATAAGAGGTCTGAGTTGACTCGTGACAGAAGAAGTCCGGGTTGACTCGTGCGAGGCCTGTTGCTCTCCGTTCCTTGCTGGGAGCTTCAGCAGGAGCGCTCTGGAGCTCGCGCGGCAGGAGAATTGTGAGTCCCGCCGCCCCACCCCGGCCTCAAGCAAAAGTCCAGGTTTCCCCCGTGAGTAACACCTCGGAGTGCCCGAGGGAGCGGAGGGGCATGCCTTAACGGAATGCTTCAACCGTGGAAGGTATTTCACGAGACACTGTGCACTCACGTTCGTTGTAACAACTGTCAAAGGGCACTCACTGTATGCCTTCCAACTCCTCGGCCGTGTTTGAGCCCCAGGAAGGAAATGCGTTCGTTTGACTAAGCTCCGTGAACGTGCAACGGTGATGGCGAAGCGCTGCCCTGTTCGCTCGAAAGCTCTCGTTCGTGCGGCCTTCACACGGCCTCAAGGTACGCAGTTCTAAACAGCCTTACATTCCATGCTGGTGTGCCAAGCCCCCCACCCACCCGCAGGGAGGAATTTGGGCTCTTCTGAGAAACACCAGTGTGCGCCACAAGCGAAACCAGGGCCTCTCCCCCAGGACGTCGCCGACCGGCAGCCGGATGCCAGAGGTGTACTTCCAGCCGGAAAAAGAGGGAAAAGGACAGCTTTCCCAGGGACAATGCTGGACCCTTGGGACCATCCAGAATCACCAAGGCCTCAACTTTGCACGGCCTGGGGAACGCTCTTCCGCCTGTCCAGCAATCCCCACGTCAAAACCTTTCTCAGCAGAGGCAGGCACTCTCTCCCTTGTACTAGATAGCTCGGCAGAGCCTTCCGAGAAACATGCTGCGTCATTCAGCTTGAACGTGGGACGCGGAGGGGAGAGTACGCTTTCTCCCCGTTTGGAGGCGCCTTGCGCTTGGCTTCAAAGCTGCCTGAACAGCACTAGCGGCCCGACGTCTCTGCACGGCAGGATTGTCGTTGTGGGCCGAGGCTGCGTGTTCTCCCAAAGCGAAAACCGTGCTGGCAATCCCTTTCTAGGAACTCCTCCCACAGCACCACAGGTTCAGCTCCGGCCGAACGAAAGGTGACCTCAGGCCTCAAGGTAAGTTCCAGTGTTTCACGTTGGGGGAGTTGGGTGTGCAGTGGTTTCCATGAGGCCATACTCCACCACGGAGTGCCTTAACTCTGCGAAGCTCCTGGGGGCACACAGGATAGGAGATCGTTCGCCAATTTCGCAGGATGACTTCTCTCCGTGCCGCAACGGCGGCTCCTGGCTTCTGAGGAACCTTAGCCTAAACAGGCCCCTGGAGAAAGCTCTTCACATTCATAGCAAGGGCAACGTACTGCTCTCTGGCTTGCCTGGGTTGAACGCCCCAGTCGTCAAAGAGCCTCGCGAAGGCAGTGCTGCGCAGACTCCCTCTGCCAGTCGCACGGCCTCCTTGACTGAAAGAGAACTGCAGTGCCAAAAGACACCGCGCTGACGACTGGCTCCGGGAAGAGACTCGGGACAGCACTCTCACAGAAGCGAAAGCTAGGCCGTGGGCCCAGCCTGAGGAGCAGTACGTACGTTTGCCACACTTCTTTACACAGCTAGGCGTGAGCCAGAGAGCCTTGGTCACTGAGGCCTACCTAAGGTACCGCCATACTTACCCAGTAGATCCCACGCAGAGGTCCCTGTGCCCCAAAGGGCCTCCACGGAAGGGCCCTGTTCCTCCCGTTGTGTTTCCTTGAGGTACTCAGAAAGCACTGAGGATACCTGTAGGAGCTCAGGTATGAAGCTGGGCGACCCTGGCCAAACCTGATTCCCCTCCGTGGTAGACGAGACGGTGGCGGGTCCTAAGCTGCCTGAAGCACACTCCTCGCGCGCACCTTCTCTTTGCTGCCGGAAGGCCTCACATAAGAGGTCTGAGTTGACTCGTGACAGAAGAAGTCCGGGTTGACTCGTGCGAGGCCTGTTGCTCTCCGTTCCTTGTTGGGAGCTTCAGCAAGAGCGCTCTGGAGCTCGCCGGCAGGAGAATTGTGAGTCCCGCCGCCCCACCCCGGCCTCAAGCAAAAGTCCAGGTTTCCCCCGTTAGTAACACCTCGGAGTGCCCGAGGGAGCGGAGGGGCATGCGTTAACGGAATGCTTCAACCGTGGAAGGTATTTCACGAGACACTGTGCACTCACGTTCGTTGTAACAACTGTCAAAGGGCACTCACTGTATGCCTTCCAACTCCTCGGCTGTGTTTGAGCCCCAGGAAGGAAATGCGTTCGTTTGACTAAGCTCCGTGAACGTGCAACGGTGATGGCGAAGCGCTGCCCTGTTCGCTCGAAAGCTCTCGTTCGTGCGGCCTTCACACGGCCTCAAGGTACGCAGTTCTAAACAGCCTTACATTCCATGCTGGTGTGCCAAGCCCCCCACCCACCCGCAGGGAGGAATTTGGGCTCTTCTGAGAAACACCAGTGTGCGCCACAAGCGAAACCAGGGCCTCTCCCCCAGGACGTCGCCGACCGGCAGCCGGATGCCAGAGGTGTACTTCCAGCCGGAAAAAGAGGGAAAAGGACAGCTTTCCCAGGGACAATGCTGGACCCTTGGGACCATCCAGAATCACCAAGGCCTCAACTTTGCACGGCCTGGGGAACGCTCTTCCGCCTGTCCAGCAATCCCCACGTCAAAACCTTTCTCAGCAGAGGCAGGCACTCTCTCCCTTGTACTAGATAGCTCGGCAGAGCCTTCCGAGAAACATGCTGCGTCATTCAGCTTGAACGTGGGACGCGGAGGGGAGAGTACGCTTTCTCCCCGTTTGGAGGCGCCTTGCGCTTGGCTTCAAAGCTGCCTGAACAGCACTGGCGGCCCGACGTCTCTGCACGGCAGGATTGTCGTTGTGGGCCGAGGCTGCGTGTTCTCCCAAAGCGAAAACCGTGCTGGCAATCCCTTTCTAGGAACTCCTCCCACGGCACCACAGGTTCAGCTCCGGCCGAACGAAAGGTGACCTCAGGCCTCAAGGTAAGTTCCAGTGTTTCACGTCGGGGGACTTGGGTGTGCAGTGGTTTCCATGAGGCCATACTCCACCACGGAGTGCCTTAACTCTGCGAAGCTCCTGGGGGCACACAGGATAGGAGATCGTTCGCCAATTTCGCAGGATGACTTCTCTCCGTGCCGCAACGGCGGCTCCTGGCTTCTGAGGAACCTTAGCCTAAACAGGCCCCTGGAGAAAGCTCTTCACATTCATAGCAAGGGCAACGTACTGCTCTCTGGCTTGCCTGGGTTGAACGCCCCAGTCGTCAAAGAGCCTCGCGAAGGCAGTGCTGCGCAGACTCCCTCTGCCAGTCGCACGGCCTCCTTGACTGAAAGAGAACTGCAGTGCCAAAAGACACCGCGCTGACGACTGGCTCCGGGAAGAGACTCGGGACAGCACTCTCACAGAAGCGAAAGCTAGGCCGTGGGCCCAGCCTGAGGAGCAGTACGTACGTTTGCCACACTTCTTTACACAGCTAGGCGTGAGCCAGAGAGCCTTGGTCACTGAGGCCTACCTAAGGTACCGCCATACTTACCCAGTAGATCCCACGCAGAGGTCCCTGTGCCCCAAAGGGCCTCCACGGAAGGGCCCTGTTCCTCCCGTTGTGTTTCCTTGAGGTACTCAGAAAGCACTGAGGATACCTGTAGGAGCTCAGGTATGAAGCTGGGCGACCCTGGCCAAACCTGATTCCCCTCCGTGGTAGACGAGACGGTGGCGGGTCCTAAGCTGCCTGAAGCACACTCCTCGCGCGCACCTTCTCTTCGCTGCCGGAAGGCCTCACATAAGAGGTCTGAGTTGACTCGTGACAGAAGAAGTCTGGGTTGACTCGTGCGAGGCCTGCTGCTCTCCGTTCCTTGCTGGGAGCTTCAGCAGGAGCGCTCTGGAGCTCGCCGGCAGGAGAATTGTGAGTCCCGCCGCCCCACCCCGGCCTCAAGCAAAAGTCCAGGTTTCCCCCGTTAGTAACACCTCGGAGTGCCCGAGGGAGCGGAGGGGCATGCCTTAACGGAATGCTTCAACCGTGGAAGGTATTTCACGAGACACTGTGCACTCACGTTCGTTGTAACAACTGTCAAAGGGCACTCACTGTATGCCTTCCAACTCCTCGGCCGTGTTTGAGCCCCAGGAAGGAAATGCGTTCGTTTGACTAAGCTCCGTGAACGTGCAACGGTGATGGCGAAGCGCTGCCCTGTTCGCTCGAAAGCTCTCGTTCGTGCGGCCTTCACACGGCCTCAAGGTACGCAGTTCTAAACAGCCTTACATTCCATGCTGGTGTGCCAAGCCCCCCACCCACCCGCAGGGAGGAATTTGGGCTCTTCTGAGAAACACCAGTGTGCGCCACAAGCGAAACCAGGGCGTCTCCCCCAGGACGTCGCCGACCGGCAGCCGGATGCCAGAGGTGTACTTCCAGCCGGAAAAAGAGGGAAAAGGACAGCTTTCCCAGGGACAATGCTGGACCCTTGGGACCATCCAGAATCACCAAGGCCTCAACTTTGCACGGCCTGGGGAACGCTCTTCCGCCTGTCCAGCAATCCCCACGTCAAAACCTTTCTCAGCAGAGGCAGGTACTCTCTCCCTTGTACTAGATAGCTCGGCAGAGCCTTCCGAGAAACATGCTGCGTCATTCAGCTTGAACGTGGGACGCGGAGGGGAGAGTACGCTTTCTCCCCGTTTGGAGGCGCCTTGCGCTTGGCTTCAAAGCTGCCTGAACAGCACTAGCGGCCCGACGTCTCTGCACGGCAGGATTGTCGTTGTGGGCCGAGGCTGCGTGTTCTCCCAAAGCGAAAACCGTGCTGGCAATCCCTTTCTAGGAACTCCTCCCACGGCACCACAGGTTCAGCTCCGGCCGAACGAAAGGTGACCTCAGGCCTCAAGGTAAGTTCCAGTGTTTCACGTCGGGGGACTTGGGTGTGCAGTGGTTTCCATGAGGCCATACTCCACCACGGAGTGCCTTAACTCTGCGAAGCTCCTGGGGGCACACAGGATAGGAGATCGTTCGCCAATTTCGCAGGATGACTTCTCTCCGTGCCGCAATGCCGGCTCCTGGCTTCTGAGGAACCTTAGCCTAAACAGGCCCCTGGAGAAAGCTCTTCACATTCATAGCAAGGGCAACGTACTGCTCTCTGGCTTGCCTGGGTTGAACGCCCCAGTCGTCAAAGAGCCTCGCGAAGGCAGTGCTGCGCAGACTCCCTCTGCCAGTCGCACGGCCTCCTTGACTGAAAGAGAACTGCAGTGCCAAAAGACACCGCGCTGACGACTGGCTCCGGGAAGAGACTCGGGACAGCACTCTCACAGAAGCGAAAGCTAGGCCGTGGGCCCAGCCTGAGGAGCAGTACGTACGTTTGCCACACTTCTTTACACAGCTAGGCGTGAGCCAGAGAGCCTTGGTCACTGAGGCCTACCTAACGTACCGCCATACTTACCCAGTAGATCCCACGCAGAGGTCCCTGTGCCCCAAAGGGCCTCCACGGAAGGGCCCTGTTCCTCCCGTTGTGTTTCCTTGAGGTACTCAGAAACCACTGAGGATACCTGTAGGAGCTCAGGTATGAAGCTGGGCGACCCTGGCCAAACCTGATTCCCCTCCGTGGTAGACGAGACGGTGGCGGGTCCTAAGCTGCCTGAAGCACACTCCTCGCGCACACCTTCTCTTTGCTGCCGGAAGGCCTCACATAAGAGGTCTGAGTTGACTCGTGACAGAAGAAGTCCGGGTTGACTCGTGCGAGGGCTGCTGCTCTCCGTTCCTTGCTGGGAGCTTCAGCAGGAGCGCTCTGGAGCTCGCCGGCAGGAGAATTGTGAGTCCCGCCGCCCCACCCCGGCCTCAAGCAAAAGTCCAGGTTTCCCCCGTTAGTAACACCTCGGAGTGCCCGAGGGAGCGGAGGGGCATGCGTTAACGGAATGCTTCAACCGTGGAAGGTATTTCACGAGACACTGTGCACTCACGTTCGTTGTAACAACTGTCAAAGGGCACTCACTGTATGCCTTCCAACTCCTCGGCCGTGTTTGAGCCCCAGGAAGGAAATGCGTTCGTTTGACTAAGCTCCGTGAACGTGCAACGGTGATGGCGAAGCGCTGCCCTGTTCGCTCGAAAGCTCTCGTTCGTGCGGCCTTCACACGGCCTCAAGGTACACAGTTCTAAACAGCCTTACATTCCATGCTGGTGTGCCAAGCCCCCCACCCACCCGCAGGGAGGAATTTGGGCTCTTCTGAGAAACACCAGTGTGCGCCACAAGCGAAACCAGGGCCTCTCCCCCAGGACGTCGCCGACCGGCAGCCGGATGCCAGAGGTGTACTTCCAGCCGGAAAAAGAGGGAAAAGGACAGCTTTCCCAGGGACAATGCTGGACCCTTGGGACCATCCAGAATCACCAAGGCCTCAACTTTGCACGGCCTGGGGAACGCTCTTCCGCCTGTCCAGCAATCCCCACGTCAAAACCTTTCTCAGCAGAGGCAGGCACTCTCTCCCTTGTACTAGATAGCTCGGCAGAGCCTTCCGAGAAACATGCTGCGTCATTCAGCTTGAACGTGGGACGCGGAGGGGAGAGTACGCTTTCTCCCCGTTTGGAGGCGCCTTGCGCTTGGCTTCAAAGCTGCCTGAACAGCACTAGCGGCCCGACGTCTCTGCACGGCAGGATTGTCGTTGTGGGCCGAGGCTGCGTGTTCTCCCAAAGCGAAAACCGTGCTGGCAATCCCTTTCTAGGAACTCCTCCCACGGCACCACAGGTTCAGCTCCGGCCGAACGAAAGGTGACCTCAGGCCTCAAGGTAAGTTCCAGTGTTTCACGTCGGGGGACTTGGGTGTGCAGTGGTTTCCATGAGGCCATACTCCACCACGGAGTGCCTTAACTCTGCGAAGCTCCTGGGGGCACACAGGATAGGAGATGGTTCGCCAATTTCGCAGGATGACTTCTCTCCGTGCCGCAACGGCGGCTCCTGGCTTCTGAGGAACCTTAGCCTAAACAGGCCCCTGGAGAAAGCTCTTCACATTCATAGCAAGGGCAACGTACTGCTCTCTGGCTTGCCTGGGTTGAACGCCCCAGTCGTCAAAGAGCCTCGCGAAGGCAGTGCTGCGCAGACTCCCTCTGCCAGTCGCACGGCCTCCTTGACTGAAAGAGAACTGCAGTGCCAAAAGACACCGCGCTGACGACTGGCTCCGGGAAGAGACTCGGGACAGCACTCTCACAGAAGCGAAAGCTAGGCCGTGGGCCCAGCCTGAGGAGCAGTACGTACGTTTGCCACACTTCTTTACACAGCTAGGCGTGAGCCAGAGAGCCTTGGTCACTGAGGCCTACCTAACGTACCGCCATACTTACCCAGTAGATCCCACGCAGAGGTCCCTGTGCCCCAAAGGGCCTCCACGGAAGGGCCCTGTTCCTCCCGTTGTGTTTCCTTGAGGTACTCAGAAACTACTGAGGATACCTGTAGGAGCTCAGGTATGAAGCTGGGCGACCCTGGCCAAACCTGATTCCCCTCCGTGGTAGACGAGACGGTGGCGGGTCCTAAGCTGCCTGAAGCACACTCCTCGCGCGCACCTTCTCTTTGCTGCCGGAAGGCCTCACATAAGAAGTCTGAGTTGACTCGTGACAGAAGAAGTCCGGGTTGACTCGTGCGAGGCCTGCTGCTCTCCGTTCCTTGCTGGGAGCTTCAGCAGGAGCGCTCTGGAGCTCGCCGGCAGGAGAATTGTGAGTCCCGCCGCCCCACCCCGGCCTCAAGCAAAAGTCCAGGTTTCCCCCGTTAGTAACACCTCGGAGTGCCCGAGGGAGCGGAGGGGCATGCGTTAACGGAATGCTTCAACCGTGGAAGGTATTTCACGAGACACTGTGCACTCACGTTCGTTGTAACAACTGTCAAAGGGCACTCACTGTATGCCTTCCAACTCCTCGGCCGTGTTTGAGCCCCAGGAAGGAAATGCGTTCGTTTGACTAAGCTCCGTGAACGTGCAACGGTGATGGCGAAGCGCTGCCCTGTTCGCTCGAAAGCTCTCGTTCGTGCGGCCTTCACACGGCCTCAAGGTACGCAGTTCTAAACAGCCTTACATTCCATGCTGGTGTGCCAAGCCCCCCACCCACCCGCAGGGAGGAATTTGGGCTCTTCTGAGAAACACCAGTGTGCGCCACAAGCGAAACCAGGGCCTCTCCCCCAGGACGTCGCCGACCGGCAGCCGGATGCCAGAGGTGTACTTCCAGCCGGAAAAAGAGGGAAAAGGACAGCTTTCCCAGGGACAATGCTGGACCCTTCGGACCATCCAGAATCACCAAGGCCTCAACTTTGCACGGCCTGGGGAACGCTCTTCCGCCTGTCCAGCAATCCCCACGTCAAAACCTTTCTCAGCAGAGGCAGGCACTCTCTCCCTTGTACTAGATAGCTCGGCAGAGCCTTCCGAGAAACATGCTGCGTCATTCAGCTTGAACGTGGGACGCGGAGGGGAGAGTACGCTTTCTCCCCGTTTGGAGGCGCCTTGCGCTTGGCTTCAAAGCTGCCTGAACAGCACTAGCGGCCCGACGTCTCTGCACGGCAGGATTGTCGTTGTGGGCCGAGGCTGCGTGTTCTCCCAAAGCGAAAACCGTGCTGGCAATCCCTTTCTAGGAACTCCTCCCACGGCACCACAGGTTCAGCTCCGGCCGAACGAAAGGTGACCTCAGGCCTCAAGGTAAGTTCCAGTGTTTCACGTCGGGGGACTTGGGTGTGCAGTGGTTTCCATGAGGCCATACTCCACCACGGAGTGCCTTAACTCTGCGAAGCTCCTGGGGGCACACAGGATAGGAGATCGTTCGCCAATTTCGCAGGATGACTTCTCTCCGTGCCGCAACGGCGGCTCCTGGCTTCTGAGGAACCTTAGCCTAAACAGGCCCCTGGAGAAAGCTCTTCACATTCATAGCAAGGGCAACGTACTGCTCTCTGGCTTGCCTGGGTTGAACGCCCCAGTCGTCAAAGAGCCTCGCGAAGGCAGTGCTGCGCAGACTCCCTCTGCCAGTCGCACGGCCTCCTTGACTGAAAGAGAACTGCAGTGCCAAAAGACACCGCGCTGACGACTGGCTCCGGGAAGAGACTCGGGACAGCACTCTCACAGAAGCGAAAGCTAGGCCGTGGGCCCAGCCTGAGGAGCAGTACGTACGTTTGCCACACTTCTTTACACAGCTAGGCGTGAGCCAGAGAGCCTTGGTCACTGAGGCCTACCTAAGGTACCGCCATACTTACCCAGTAGATCCCACGCAGAGGTCCCTGTGCCCCAAAGGGCCTCCACGGAAGGGCCCTGTTCCTCCCGTTGTGTTTCCTTGAGGTAATCAGAAAGCACTGAGGATACCTGTAGGAGCTCAGGTATGAAGCTGGGCGACCCTGGCCAAACCTGATTCCCCTCCGTGGTAGACGAGACGGTGGCGGGTCCTAAGCTGCCTGAAGCACACTCCTCGCGCGCACCTTCTCTTTGCTGCCGGAAGGCCTCACATAAGAGGTCTGAGTTGACTCGTGACAGAAGAAGTCCGGGTTGACTCGTGCGAGGCCTGCTGCTCTCCGTTCCTTGCTGGGAGCTTCAGCAGGAGCGCTCTGGAGCTCGCCGGCAGGAGAATTGTGAGTCCCGCCGCCCCACCCCGGCCTCAAGCAAAAGTCCAGGTTTCCCCCGTGAGTAACACCTCGGAGTGCCCGAGGGAGCGGAGGGGCATGCGTTAACGGAATGCTTCAACCGTGGAAGGTATTTCACGAGACACTGTGCACTCACGTTCGTTGTAACAACTGTCAAAGGGCACTCACTGTATGCCTTCCAACTCCTCGGCCGTGTTTGAGCCCCAGGAAGGAAATGCGTTCGTTTGACTAAGCTCCGTGAACGTGCAACGGTGATGGCGAAGCGCTGCCCTGTTCGCTCGAAAGCTCTCGTTCGTGCGGCCTTCACACGGCCTCAAGGTACGCAGTTCTAAACAGCCTTACATTCCATGCTGGTGTGCCAAGCCCCCCACCCACCCGCAGGGAGGAATTTGGGCTCTTCTGAGAAACACCAGTGTGCGCCACAAGCGAAACCAGGGCCTCTCCCCCAGGACGTCGCCGACCGGCAGCCGGATGCCAGAGGTGTACTTCCAGCCGGAAAAAGAGGGAAAAGGACAGCTTTCCCAGGGACAATGCTGGACCCTTGGGACCATCCAGAATCACCAAGGCCTCAACTTTGCACGGCCTGGGGAACGCTCTTCCGCCTGTCCAGCAATCCCCACGTCAAAACCTTTCTCAGCAGAGGCAGGCACTCTCTCCCTTGTACTAGATAGCTCGGCAGAGCCTTCCGAGAAACATGCTGCGTCATTCAGCTTGAACGTGGGACGCGGAGGGGAGAGTACGCTTTCTCCCCGTTTGGAGGCGCCTTGCGCTTGGCTTCAAAGCTGCCTGAACACCACTAGCGGCCCGACGTCTCTGCACGGCAGGATTGTCGTTGTGGGCCGAGGCTGCGTGTTCTCCCAAAGCGAAAACCGTGCTGGCAATCCCTTTCTAGGAACTCCTCCCACGGCACCACAGGTTCAGCTCCGGCCGAACGAAAGGTGACCTCAGGCCTCAAGGTAAGTTCCAGTGTTTCACGTCGGGGGACTTGGGTGTGCAGTGGTTTCCATGAGGCCATACTCCACCACGGAGTGCCTTAACTCTGCGAAGCTCCTGGGGGCACACAGGATAGGAGATCGTTCGCCAATTTCGCAGGATGACTTCTCTCCGTGCCGCAACGGCGGCTCCTGGCTTCTGAGGAACCTTAGCCTAAACAGGCCCCTGGAGAAAGCTCTTCACATTCATAGCAAGGGCAACGTACTGCTCTCTGGCTTGCCTGGGTTGAACGCCCCAGTCGTCAAAGAGCCTCGCGAAGGCAGTGCTGCGCAGACTCCCTCTGCCAGTCGCACGGCCTCCTTGACTGAAAGAGAACTGCAGTGCCAAAAGACACCGCGCTGACGACTGGCTCCGGGAAGAGACTCGGGACAGCACTCTCACAGAAGCGAAAGCTAGGCCGTGGGCCCAGCCTGAGGAGCAGTACGTACGTTTGCCACACTTCTTTACACAGCTAGGCGTGAGCCAGAGAGCCTTGGTCACTGAGGCCTACCTAAGGTACCGCCATACTTACCCAGTAGATCCCCCGCAGAGGTCCCTGTGCCCCAAAGGGCCTCCACGGAAGGGCCCTGTTCCTCCCGTTGTGTTTCCTTGAGGTACTCAGAAAGCACTGAGGATACCTGTAGGAGCTCAGGTATGAAGCTGGGCGACCCTGGCCAAACCTGATTCCCCTCCGTGGTAGACGAGACGGTGGCGGGTCCTAAGCTGCCTGAAGCACACTCCTCGCGCGCACCTTCTCTTTGCTGCCGGAAGGCCTCACATAAGAGGTCTGAGTTGACTCGTGACAGAAGAAGTCCGGGTTGACTCGTGCGAGGCCTGCTGCTCTCCGTTCCTTGCTGGGAGCTTCAGCAGGAGCGCTCTGGAGCTCGCCGGCAGGAGAATTGTGAGTCCCGCCGCCCCACCCCGGCCTCAAGCAAAAGTCCAGGTTTCCCCCGTTAGTAACACCTCGGAGTGCCCGAGGGAGCGGAGGGGCATGCGTTAACGGAATGCTTCAACCGTGGAAGGTATTTCACGAGACACTGTGCACTCACGTTCGTTGTAACAACTGTCAAAGGGCACTCACTGTATGCCTTCCAACTCCTCGGCCGTGTTTGAGCCCCAGGAAGGAAATGCGTTCGTTTGACTAAGCTCCGTGAACGTGCAACGGTGATGGCGAAGCGCTGCCCTGTTCGCTCGAAAGCTCTCGTTCGTGCGGCCTTCACACGGCCTCAAGGTACGCAGTTCTAAACAGCCTTACATTCCATGCTGGTGTGCCAAGCCCCCCACCCACCCGCAGGGAGGAATTTGGGCTCTTCTGAGAAACACCAGTGTGCGCCACAAGCGAAACCAGGGCCTCTCCCCCAGGACGTCGCCGACCGGCAGCCGGATGCCAGAGGTGTACTTCCAGCCGGAAAAAGAGGGAAAAGGACAGCTTTCCCAGGGACAATGCTGGACCCTTGGGACCATCCAGAATCACCAAGGCCTCAACTTTGCACGGCCTGGGGAACGCTCTTCCGCCTGTCCAGCAATCCCCACGTCAAAACCTTTCTCAGCAGAGGCAGGCACTCTCTCCCTTGTACTAGATAGCTCGGCAGAGCCTTCCGAGAAACATGCTGCGTCATTCAGCTTGAACGTGGGACGCGGAGGGGAGAGTACGCTTTCTCCCCGTTTGGAGGCGCCTTGCGCTTGGCTTCAAAGCTGCCTGAACAGCACTAGCGGCCCGACGTCTCTGCACGGCAGGATTGTCGTTGTGGGCCGAGGCTGCGTGTTCTCCCAAAGCGAAAACCGTGCTGGCAATCCCTTTCTAGGAACTCCTCCCACGGCACCACAGGTTCAGCTCCGGCCGAACGAAAGGTGACCTCAGGCCTCAAGGTAAGTTCCAGTGTTTCACGTCGGGGGACTTGGGTGTGCAGTGGTTTCCATGAGGCCATACTCCACCACGGAGTGCCTTAACTCTGCGAAGCTCCTGGGGGCACACAGGATAGGAGATGGTTCGCCAATTTCGCAGGATGACTTCTCTCCGTGCCGCAACGGCGGCTCCTGGCTTCTGAGGAACCTTAGCCTAAACAGGCCCCTGGAGAAAGCTCTTCACATTCATAGCAAGGGCAACGTACTGCTCTCTGGCTTGCCTGGGTTGAACGCCCCAGTCGTCAAAGAGCCTCGCGAAGGCAGTGCTGCGCAGACTCCCTCTGCCAGTCGCACGGCCTCCTTGACTTCCAAAAGACACCGCGCTGACGACTGGCTCCGGGAAGAGACTCGGGACAGCACTCTCACAGAAGCGAAAGCTAGGCCGTGGGCCCAGCCTGAGGAGCAGTACGTACGTTTGCCACACTTCTTTACACAGCTAGGCGTGAGCCAGAGAGCCTTGGTCACTGAGGCCTACCTAACGTACCGCCATACTTACCCAGTAGATCCCACGCAGAGGTCCCTGTGCCCCAAAGGGCCTCCACGGAAGGGCCCTGTTCCTCCCGTTGTGTTTCCTTGAGGTACTCAGAAACTACTGAGGATACCTGTAGGAGCTCAGGTATGAAGCTGGGCGACCCTGGCCAAACCTGATTCCCCTCCGTGGTAGACGAGACGGTGGCGGGTCCTAAGCTGCCTGAAGCACACTCCTCGCGCGCACCTTCTCTTTGCTGCCGGAAGGCCTCACATAAGAAGTCTGAGTTGACTCGTGACAGAAGAAGTCCGGGTTGACTCGTGCGAGGCCTGCTGCTCTCCGTTCCTTGCTGGGAGCTTCAGCAGGAGCGCTCTGGAGCTCGCCGGCAGGAGAATTGTGAGTCCCGCCGCCCCACCCCGGCCTCAAGCAAAAGTCCAGGTTTCCCCCGTTAGTAACACCTCGGAGTGCCCGAGGGAGCGGAGGGGCATGCGTTAACGGAATGCTTCAACCGTGGAAGGTATTTCACGAGACACTGTGCACTCACGTTCGTTGTAACAACTGTCAAAGGGCACTCACTGTATGCCTTCCAACTCCTCGGCCGTGTTTGAGCCCCAGGAAGGAAATGCGTTCGTTTGACTAAGCTCCGTGAACGTGCAACGGTGATGGCGAAGCGCTGCCCTGTTCGCTCGAAAGCTCTCGTTCGTGCGGCCTTCACACGGCCTCAAGGTACGCAGTTCTAAACAGCCTTACATTCCATGCTGGTGTGCCAAGCCCCCCACCCACCCGCAGGGAGGAATTTGGGCTCTTCTGAGAAACACCAGTGTGCGCCACAAGCGAAACCAGGGCCTCTCCCCCAGGACGTCGCCGACCGGCAGCCGGATGCCAGAGGTGTACTTCCAGCCGGAAAAAGAGGGAAAAGGACAGCTTTCCCAGGGACAATGCTGGACCCTTCGGACCATCCAGAATCACCAAGGCCTCAACTTTGCACGGCCTGGGGAACGCTCTTCCGCCTGTCCAGCAATCCCCACGTCAAAACCTTTCTCAGCAGAGGCAGGCACTCTCTCCCTTGTACTAGATAGCTCGGCAGAGCCTTCCGAGAAACATGCTGCGTCATTCAGCTTGAACGTGGGACGCGGAGGGGAGAGTACGCTTTCTCCCCGTTTGGAGGCGCCTTGCGCTTGGCTTCAAAGCTGCCTGAACAGCACTAGCGGCCCGACGTCTCTGCACGGCAGGATTGTCGTTGTGGGCCGAGGCTGCGTGTTCTCCCAAAGCGAAAACCGTGCTGGCAATCCCTTTCTAGGAACTCCTCCCACGGCACCACAGGTTCAGCTCCGGCCGAACGAAAGGTGACCTCAGGCCTCAAGGTAAGTTCCAGTGTTTCACGTTGGGGGAGTTGGGTGTGCAGTGGTTTCCATGAGGCCATACTCCACCACGGAGTGCCTTAACTCTGCGAAGCTCCTGGGGGCACACAGGATAGGAGATCGTTCGCCAATTTCGCAGGATGACTTCTCTCCGTGCCGCAACGGCGGCTCCTGGCTTCTGAGGAACCTTAGCCTAAACAGGCCCCTGGAGAAAGCTCTTCACATTCATAGCAAGGGCAACGTACTGCTCTCTGGCTTGCCTGGGTTGAACGCCCCAGTCGTCAAAGAGCCTCGCGAAGGCAGTGCTGCGCAGACTCCCTCTGCCAGTCGCACGGCCTCCTTGACTGAAAGAGAACTGCAGTGCCAAAAGACACCGCGCTGACGACTGGCTCCGGGAAGAGACTCGGGACAGCACTCTCACAGAAGCGAAAGCTAGGCCGTGGGCCCAGCCTGAGGAGCAGTACGTACGTTTGCCACACTTCTTTACACAGCTAGGCGTGAGCCAGAGAGCCTTGGTCACTGAGGCCTACCTAAGGTACCGCCATACTTACCCAGTAGATCCCACGCAGAGGTCCCTGTGCCCCAAAGGGCCTCCACGGAAGGGCCCTGTTCCTCCCGTTGTGTTTCCTTGAGGTACTCAGAAAGCACTGAGGATACCTGTAGGAGCTCAGGTATGAAGCTGGGCGACCCTGGCCAAACCTGATTCCCCTCCGTGGTAGACGAGACGGTGGCGGGTCCTAAGCTGCCTGAAGCACACTCCTCGCGCGCACCTTCTCTTTGCTGCCGGAAGGCCTCACATAAGAGGTCTGAGTTGACTCGTGACAGAAGAAGTCCGGGTTGACTCGTGCGAGGCCTGCTGCTCTCCGTTCCTTGCTGGGAGCTTCAGCAGGAGCGCTCTGGAGCTCGCCGGCAGGAGAATTGTGAGTCCCGCCGCCCCACCCCGGCCTCAAGCAAAAGTCCAGGTTTCCCCCGTGAGTAACACCTCGGAGTGCCCGAGGGAGCGGAGGGGCATGCCTTAACGGAATGCTTCAACCGTGGAAGGTATTTCACGAGACACTGTGCACTCACGTTCGTTGTAACAACTGTCAAAGGGCACTCACTGTATGCCTTCCAACTCCTCGGCCGTGTTTGAGCCCCAGGAAGGAAATGCGTTCGTTTGACTAAGCTCCGTGAACGTGCAACGGTGATGGCGAAGCGCTGCCCTGTTCGCTCGAAAGCTCTCGTTCGTGCGGCCTTCACACGGCCTCAAGGTACGCAGTTCTAAACAGCCTTACATTCCATGCTGGTGTGCCAAGCCCCCCACCCACCCGCAGGGAGGAATTTGGGCTCTTCTGAGAAACACCAGTGTGCGCCACAAGCGAAACCAGGGCCTCTCCCCCAGGACGTCGCCGACCGGCAGCCGGATGCCAGAGGTGTACTTCCAGCCGGAAAAAGAGGGAAAAGGACAGCTTTCCCAGGGACAATGCTGGACCCTTGGGACCATCCAGAATCACCAAGGCCTCAACTTTGCACGGCCTGGGGAACGCTCTTCCGCCTGTCCAGCAATCCCCACGTCAAAACCTTTCTCAGCAGAGGCAGGCACTCTCTCCCTTGTACTAGATAGCTCGGCAGAGCCTTCCGAGAAACATGCTGCGTCATTCAGCTTGAACGTGGGACGCGGAGGGGAGAGTACGCTTTCTCCCCGTTTGGAGGCGCCTTGCGCTTGGCTTCAAAGCTGCCTGAACAGCACTAGCGGCCCGACGTCTCTGCACGGCAGGATTGTCGTTGTGGGCCGAGGCTGCGTGTTCTCCCAAAGCGAAAACCGTGCTGGCAATCCCTTTCTAGGAACTCCTCCCACGGCACCACAGGTTCAGCTCCGGCCGAACGAAAGGTGACCTCAGGCCTCAAGGTAAGTTCCAGTGTTTCACGTCGGGGGAGTTGGGTGTGCAGTGGTTTCCATGAGGCCATACTCCACCACGGAGTGCCTTAACTCTGCGAAGCTCCTGGGGGCACACAGGATAGGAGATCGTTCGCCAATTTCGCAGGATGACTTCTCTCCGTGCCGCAACGGCGGCTCCTGGCTTCTGAGGAACCTTAGCCTAAACAGGCCCCTGGAGAAAGCTCTTCACATTCATAGCAAGGGCAACGTACTGCTCTCTGGCTTGCCTGGGTTGAACGCCCCAGTCGTCAAAGAGCCTCGCGAAGGCAGTGCTGCGCAGACTCCCTCTGCCAGTCGCACGGCCTCCTTGACTGAAAGAGAACTGCAGTGCCAAAAGACACCGCGCTGACGACTGGCTCCGGGAAGAGACTCGGGACAGCACTCTCACAGAAGCGAAAGCTAGGCCGTGGGCCCAGCCTGAGGAGCAGTACGTACGTTTGCCACACTTCTTTACACAGCTAGGCGTGAGCCAGAGAGCCTTGGTCACTGAGGCCTACCTAAGGTACCGCCATACTTACCCAGTAGATCCCCCGCAGAGGTCCCTGTGCCCCAAAGGGCCTCCACGGAAGGGCCCTGTTCCTCCCGTTGTGTTTCCTTGAGGTACTCAGAAAGCACTGAGGATACCTGTAGGAGCTCAGGTATGAAGCTGGGCGACCCTGGCCAAACCTGATTCCCCTCCGTGGTAGACGAGACGGTGGCGGGTCCTAAGCTGCCTGAAGCACACTCCTCGCGCGCACCTTCTCTTTGCTGCCGGAAGGCCTCACATAAGAGGTCTGAGTTGACTCGTGACAGAAGAAGTCCGGGTTGACTCGTGCGAGGCCTGCTGCTCTCCGTTCCTTGCTGGGAGCTTCAGCAGGAGCGCTCTGGAGCTCGCCGGCAGGAGAATTGTGAGTCCCGCCGCCCCACCCCGGCCTCAAGCAAAAGTCCAGGTTTCCCCCGTTAGTAACACCTCGGAGTGCCCGAGGGAGCGGAGGGGCATGCGTTAACGGAATGCTTCAACCGTGGAAGGTATTTCACGAGACACTGTGCACTCACGTTCGTTGTAACAACTGTCAAAGGGCACTCACTGTATGCCTTCCAACTCCTCGGCCGTGTTTGAGCCCCAGGAAGGAAATGCGTTCGTTTGACTAAGCTCCGTGAACGTGCAACGGTGATGGCGAAGCGCTGCCCTGTTCGCTCGAAAGCTCTCGTTCGTGCGGCCTTCACACGGCCTCAAGGTACGCAGTTCTAAACAGCCTTACATTCCATGCTGGTGTGCCAAGCCCCCCACCCACCCGCAGGGAGGAATTTGGGCTCTTCTGAGAAACACCAGTGTGCGCCACAAGCGAAACCAGGGCCTCTCCCCCAGGACGTCGCCGACCGGCAGCCGGATGCCAGAGGTGTACTTCCAGCCGGAAAAAGAGGGAAAAGGACAGCTTTCCCAGGGACAATGCTGGACCCTTGGGACCATCCAGAATCACCAAGGCCTCAACTTTGCACGGCCTGGGGAACGCTCTTCCGCCTGTCCAGCAATCCCCACGTCAAAACCTTTCTCAGCAGAGGCAGGCACTCTCTCCCTTGTACTAGATAGCTCGGCAGAGCCTTCCGAGAAACATGCTGCGTCATTCAGCTTGAACGTGGGACGCGGAGGGGAGAGTACGCTTTCTCCCCGTTTGGAGGCGCCTTGCGCTTGGCTTCAAAGCTGCCTGAACAGCACTAGCGGCCCGACGTCTCTGCACGGCAGGATTGTCGTTGTGGGCCGAGGCTGCGTGTTCTCCCAAAGCGAAAACCGTGCTGGCAATCCCTTTCTAGGAACTCCTCCCACGGCACCACAGGTTCAGCTCCGGCCGAACGAAAGGTGACCTCAGGCCTCAAGGTAAGTTCCAGTGTTTCACGTCGGGGGACTTGGGTGTGCAGTGGTTTCCATGAGGCCATACTCCACCACGGAGTGCCTTAACTCTGCGAAGCTCCTGGGGGCACACAGGATAGGAGATCGTTCGCCAATTTCGCAGGATGACTTCTCTCCGTGCCGCAATGGCGGCTCCTGGCTTCTGAGGAACCTTAGCCTAAACAGGCCCCTGGAGAAAGCTCTTCACATTCATAGCAAGGGCAACGTACTGCTCTCTGGCTTGCCTGGGTTGAACGCCCCAGTCGTCAAAGAGCCTCGCGAAGGCAGTGCTGCGCAGACTCCCTCTGCCAGTCGCACGGCCTCCTTGACTGAAAGAGAACTGCAGTGCCAAAAGACACCGCGCTGACGACTGGCTCCGGGAAGAGACTCGGGACAGCACTCTCACAGAAGCGAAAGCTAGGCCGTGGGCCCAGCCTGAGGAGCAGTACGTACGTTTGCCACACTTCTTTACACAGCTAGGCGTGAGCCAGAGAGCCTTGGTCACTGAGGCCTACCTAAGGTACCGCCATACTTACCCAGTAGATCCCACGCAGAGGTCCCTGTGCCCCAAAGGGCCTCCACGGAAGGGCCCTGTTCCTCCCGTTGTGTTTCCTTGAGGTACTCAGAAAGCACTGAGGATACCTGTAGGAGCTCAGGTATGAAGCTGGGCGACCCTGGCCAAACCTGATTCCCCTCCGTGGTAGACGAGACGGTGGCGGGTCCTAAGCTGCCTGAAGCACACTCCTCGCGCGCACCTTCTCTTTGCTGCCGGAAGGCCTCACATAAGAGGTCTGAGTTGACTCGTGACAGAAGAAGTCCGGGTTGACTCGTGCGAGGCCTGCTGCTCTCCGTTCCTTGCTGGGAGCTTCAGCAGGAGCGCTCTGGAGCTCGCCGGCAGGAGAATTGTGAGTCCCGCCGCCCCACCCCGGCCTCAAGCAAAAGTCCAGGTTTCCCCCGTTAGTAACACCTCGGAGTGCCCGAGGGAGCGGAGGGGCATGCGTTAACGGAATGCTTCAACCGTGGAAGGTATTTCACGAGACACTGTGCACTCACGTTCGTTGTAACAACTGTCAAAGGGCACTCACTGTATGCCTTCCAACTCCTCGGCCGTGTTTGAGCCCCAGGAAGGAAATGCGTTCGTTTGACTAAGCTCCGTGAACGTGCAACGGTGATGGCGAAGCGCTGCCCTGTTCGCTCGAAAGCTCTCGTTCGTGCGGCCTTCACACGGCCTCAAGGTACGCAGTTCTAAACAGCCTTACATTCCATGCTGGTGTGCCAAGCCCCCCACCCACCCGCAGGGAGGAATTTGGGCTCTTCTGAGAAACACCAGTGTGCGCCACAAGCGAAACCAGGGCGTCTCCCCCAGGACGTCGCCGACCGGCAGCCGGATGCCAGAGGTGTACTTCCAGCCGGAAAAAGAGGGAAAAGGACAGCTTTCCCAGGGACAATGCTGGACCCTTGGGACCATCCAGAATCACCAAGGCCTCAACTTTGCACGGCCTGGGGAACGCTCTTCCGCCTGTCCAGCAATCCCCACGTCAAAACCTTTCTCAGCAGAGGCAGGCACTCTCTCCCTTGTACTAGATAGCTCGGCAGAGCCTTCCGAGAGACATGCTGCGTCATTCAGCTTGAACGTGGGACGCGGAGGGGAGAGTACGCTTTCTCCCCGTTTGGAGGCGCCTTGCGCTTGGCTTCAAAGCTGCCTGAACAGCACTAGCGGCCCGACGTCTCTGCACGGCAGGATTGTCGTTGTGGGCCGAGGCTGCGTGTTCTCCCAAAGCGAAAACCGTGCTGGCAATCCCTTTCTAGGAACTCCTCCCACGGCACCACAGGTTCAGCTCCGGCCGAACGAAAGGTGACCTCAGGCCTCAAGGTAAGTTCCAGTGTTTCACGTCGGGGGACTTGGGTGTGCAGTGGTTTCCATGAGGCCATACTCCACCACGGAGTTCCTTAACTCTGCGAAGCTCCTGGGGGCACACAGGATAGGAGATCGTTCGCCAATTTCGCAGGATGACTTCTCTCCGTGCCGCAACGGCGGCTCCTGGCTTCTGAGGAACCTTAGCCTAAACAGGCCCCTGGAGAAAGCTCTTCACATTCATAGCAAGGGCAACGTACTGCTCTCTGGCTTGCCTGGGTTGAACGCCCCAGTCGTCAAAGAGCCTCGCGAAGGCAGTGCTGCGCAGACTCCCTCTGCCAGTCGCACGGCCTCCTTGACTGAAAGAGAACTGCAGTGCCAAAAGACACCGCGCTGACGACTGGCTCCGGGAAGAGACTCGGGACAGCACTCTCACAGAAGCGAAAGCTAGGCCGTGGGCCCAGCCTGAGGAGCAGTACGTACGTTTGCCACACTTCTTTACACAGCTAGGCGTGAGCCAGAGAGCCTTGGTCACTGAGGCCTACCTAAGGTACCGCCATACTTACCCAGTAGATCCCACGCAGAGGTCCCTGTGCCCCAAAGGGCCTCCACGGAAGGGCCCTGTTCCTCCCGTTGTGTTTCCTTGAGGTACTCAGAAAGCACTGAGGATACCTGTAGGAGCTCAGGTATGAAGCTGGGCGACCCTGGCCAAACCTGATTCCCCTCCGTGGTAGACGAGACGGTGGCGGGTCCTAAGCTGCCTGAAGCACACTCCTCGCGCGCACCTTCTCTTTGCTGCCGGAAGGCCTCACATAAGAGGTCTGAGTTGACTCGTGACAGAAGAAGTCTGGGTTGACTCGTGCGAGGCCTGCTGCTCTCCGTTCCTTGCTGGGAGCTTCAGCAGGAGCGCTCTGGAGCTCGCCGGCAGGAGAATTGTGAGTCCCGCCGCCCCACCCCGGCCTCAAGCAAAAGTCCAGGTTTCCCCCGTTAGTAACACCTCGGAGTGCCCGAGGGAGCGGAGGGGCATGCGTTAACGGAATGCTTCAACCGTGGAAGGTATTTCACGAGACACTGTGCACTCACGTTCGTTGTAACAACTGTCAAAGGGCACTCACTGTATGCCTTCCAACTCCTCGGCCGTGTTTGAGCCCCAGGAAGGAAATGCGTTCGTTTGACTAAGCTCCGTGAACGTGCAACGGTGATGGCGAAGCGCTGCCCTGTTCGCTCGAAAGCTCTCGTTCGTGCGGCCTTCACACGGCCTCAAGGTACGCAGTTCTAAACAGCCTTACATTCCATGCTGGTGTGCCAAGCCCCCCACCCACCCGCAGGGAGGAATTTGGGCTCTTCTGAGAAACACCAGTGTGCGCCACAAGCGAAACCAGGGCCTCTCCCCCAGGACGTCGCCGACCGGCAGCCGGATGCCAGAGGTGTACTTCCAGCCGGAAAAAGAGGGAAAAGGACAGCTTTCCCAGGGACAATTCTGGACCCTTGGGACCATCCAGAATCACCAAGGCCTCAACTTTGCACGGCCTGGGGAACGCTCTTCCTCACGTCCAGCAATCCCCACGTCAAAACCTTTCTCAGCAGAGGCAGGCACTCTCTCCCTTGTACTAGATAGCTCGGCAGAGCCTTCCGAGAAACATGCTGCGTCATTCAGCTTGAACGTGGGACGCGGAGGGAGAGTACGCTTTCTCCCCGTTTGGAGGCGCCTTGCGCTTGGCTTCAAAGCTGCCTGAACAGCACTAGCGGCCCGACGTCTCTGCACGGCAGGATTGTCGTTGTGGGCCGAGGCTGCGTGTTCTCCCAAAGCGAAAACCGTGCTGGCAATCCCTTTCTAGGAACTCCTCCCACGGCACCACAGGTTCAGCTCCGGCCGAACGAAAGGTGACCTCAGGCCTCAAGGTAAGTTCCAGTGTTTCACGTCGGGGGACTTGGGTGTGCAGTGGTTTCCATGAGGCCATACTCCACCACGGAGTGCCTTAACTCTGCGAAGCTCCTGGGGGCACACAGGATAGGAGATCGTTCGCCAATTTCGCAGGATGACTTCTCTCCGTGCCGCAACGGCGGCTCCTGGCTTCTGAGGAACCTTAGCCTAAACAGGCCCCTGGAGAAAGCTCTTCACATTCATAGCAAGGGCAACGTACTGCTCTCTGGCTTGCCTGGGTTGAACGCCCCAGTCGTCAAAGAGCCTCGCGAAGGCAGTGCTGCGCAGACTCCCTCTGCCAGTCGCACGGCCTCCTTGACTGAAAGAGAACTGCAGTGCCAAAAGACACCGCGCTGACGACTGACTCCGGGAAGAGACTCGGGACAGCACTCTCACAGAAGCGAAAGCTAGGCCGTGGGCCCAGCCTGAGGAGCAGTACGTACGTTTGCCACACTTCTTTACACAGCTAGGCGTGAGCCAGAGAGCCTTGGTCACTGAGGCCTACCTAAGGTACCGCCATACTTACCCAGTAGATCCCACGCAGAGGTCCCTGTGCCCCAAAGGGCCTCCACGGAAGGGCCCTGTTCCTCCCGTTGTGTTTCCTTGAGGTACTCAGAAAGCACTGAGGATACCTGTAGGAGCTCAGGTATGAAGCTGGGCGACCCTGGCCAAACCTGATTCCCCTCCGTGGTAGACGAGACGGTGGCGGGTCCTAAGCTGCCTGAAGCACACTCCTCGCGCGCACCTTCTCTTTGCTGCCGGAAGGCCTCACATAAGAGGTCTGAGTTGACTCGTGACAGAAGAAGTCCGGGTTGACTCGTGCGAGGCCTGCTGCTCTCCGTTCCTTGCTGGGAGCTTCAGCAGGAGCGCTCTGGAGCTCGCCGGCAGGAGAATTGTGAGTCCCGCCGCCCCACCCCGGCCTCAAGCAAAAGTCCAGGTTTCCCCGTTAGTAACACCTCGGAGTGCCCGAGGGAGCGGAGGGGCATGCGTTAACGGAATGCTTCAACCGTGGAAGGTATTTCACGAGACACTGTGCACTCACGTTCGTTGTAACAACTGTCAAAGGGCACTCACTGTATGCCTTCCAACTCCTCGGCCGTGTTTGAGCCCCAGGAAGGAAATGCGTTCGTTTGACTAAGCTCCGTGAACGTGCAACGGTGATGGCGAAGCGCTGCCCTGTTCGCTCGAAAGCTCTCGTTCGTGCGGCCTTCACACGGCCTCAAGGTACGCAGTTCTAAACAGCCTTACATTCCATGCTGGTGTGCCAAGCCCCCCACCCACCCGCAGGGAGGAATTTGGGCTCTTCTGAGAAACACCAGTGTGCGCCACAAGCGAAACCAGGGCGTCTCCCCCAGGACGTCGCCGACCGGCAGCCGGATGCCAGAGGTGTACTTCCAGCCGGAAAAAGAGGGAAAAGGACAGCTTTCCCAGGGACAATGCTGGACCCTTGGGACCATCCAGAATCACCAAGGCCTCAACTTTGCACGGCCTGGGGAACGCTCTTCCGCCTGTCCAGCAATCCCCACGTCAAAACCTTTCTCAGCAGAGGCAGGCACTCTCTCCCTTGTACTAGATAGCTCGGCAGAGCCTTCCGAGAAACATGCTGCGTCATTCAGCTTGAACGTGGGACGCGGAGGGGAGAGTACGCTTTCTCCCCGTTTGGAGGCGCCTTGCGCTTGGCTTCAAAGCTGCCTGAACAGCACTAGCGGCCCGACGTCTCTGCAGGGCAGGATTGTCGTTGTGGGCCGAGGCTGCGTGTTCTCCCAAAGCGAAAACCGTGCTGGCAATCCCTTTCTAGGAACTCCTCCCACGGCACCACAGGTTCAGCTCCGGCCGAACGAAAGGTGACCTCAGGCCTCAAGGTAAGTTCCAGTGTTTCACGTCGGGGGACTTGGGTGTGCAGTGGTTTCCATGAGGCCATACTCCACCACGGAGTGCCTTAACTCTGCGAAGCTCCTGGGGGCACACAGGATAGGAGATCGTTCGCCAATTTCGCAGGATGACTTCTCTCCGTGCCGCAACGGCGGCTCCTGGCTTCTGAGGAATCTGGCTTCCAGACCCCTGAAAGTAACGGGGGCTTGTCAACGTTCACGCTCCCTCCTGGGGACAACGCATACTCGTGGAGCGAGGAAGCCTAAGGCAGGCTGCTGGCAGCGAGTTCGCGTTCCTTTGGCGTCTGAACCGAAGGCTTCCGGAAGGTCTCCTGAGAAGCCCCCCCACCCCCCCAATATTTGGCAGGACGTCTACAAGTTTGCCAGGCACAGCGATTCATGGTGTTAGGTCCGATGCACTGAGCGGGCCGTCCTTGAAAACTGCTGTCGTTCTTTTGGAGCTCAATAGGTTCCTTTTCTTTTTGGAGAGAGGCCCTTTCTCTTTCCTCCTCTTACACACAGGGAAACGATTTCCTGGCCATTCGGCCGCTACCCACTCGAGAGAGGGCAGCTTCTCATTAACTTTGGAGAGTGCCCTCCTGCAGCGCTCTCGAGCATGACTGTTCCTTGAACACACTAACCTGCACTCTCCATTCGAGGAGGGAGCGCACTGCCTGGGAACCGTTTGTTCTCTGAACGGAGTAGGTGGCACTACTGGGCCTGTGTACTTTGTGGTTCACTGTCTTCTGAAATGCTTTCGCCTCGCCATTGTGGGGCATACCTTGTGCGGCTCAGCTCCCTTAGGAGTTACAAGTGGTAGAATTACCTTCCGGGGGAACACATCGGTGCCCGGATCACCCTCAAGGTATCACTTTCTTGGCGTGGAGGTACCTTCCTCGAAAGCTGTGCATTGGTAGCCTGTTTGAAGGGGCTCCTCTCTTGACGTGAACGCTCTAGGTCACGCTGATCGACACGGCCGCCGGCTTCTCTGCTCTTTGAGAAGCCTGCCTTGAGGATACACTCAGCGTAGCCTGTGCAAAGTTCAGCCTTCTGTTTCTCTCAACTCACGGCTTTACCTGCCCTCGTCCCCGGGGCAAAGCGCCTCACCACGATTGCGCGCTCTGAGCCCGACGTCCACACGTCAATATTCCAAAGCCTTCACAGGCGTACTGCTTTCATTTCCCCTCTGGACGCAGCCTGCCGCCTACGCAGCCTGCCGCCTGGCTGGGGCTGCATCTCTGCAAACGGTTTGTGGACAGAGCTCCTACCACTCTCCTAAGCGAGAGAGTCCAACGCAGGGTTTCCTGTCGCGTTTGCAGAGAGCACTTTCTGGTGCTCCCCTCTTTTTCTCGTCCCTCACCCTTGTCTGTGCTTTCTAAGCTGGGGGAACAGTCTTCTGCTGCGGTGGACGGGGTGTGCTTCCTGCTTGTCATACGCCACAGAGAAATGCGTGCAGCTGTAGAGGACTAGTCAAAAGAGCTCAACGACGTCTCAGTCCAACATTTGGCTAGCTGCAGAGGTCATAGTATCTTCCAGCCCAGGAAAGATTTCGCCGCGAAGGAGATGTTTCCTAGGATAAGAAATGATTTCTGGCCTTGCAGTTGTCAAGCTCGTGCTGACCGTTGCCATCTCAAAGCCTTTCCCCAACAGTCTCCTTGGTTCTGTTTTGTGGAGGCCAGCTCACCTTAACATTACCCTGGCTCACCCAAGGAGCTCATGAAGGGATTATATTCGGTATGCCCGTCACGTCTGGCGTGCAAACCGGGGCCAAAACATGGCCTTGGTTGCCAGATACAACAGTCTTGACTGCACAGGGAGCCTCCAGAGCCTAGGGCCTGTTGGAGGAGGCGTTAGTTACAGTCCAAGTCACTACCGTGATCTCCAGAGAGTCTCACCGCCGCCAGGGAGAATTTTAGTTTGAGAGGGCAGTCTGTTGAAAACGCCTCTGCGGTTCCTTCATTTCTCTTACACCCCAGACCCCTAAAAGTAACGGGGGCCATTCATTCAACGTTCAAAGTCCCTTCCTGCGGACCACACACACTTGTGGAGCGAGGCAGCCTAAGCCGGGCTGCTTGCGTCAAGTTCATGTTCCTTTGGCTTCTGAAACGAAGGCATCCGGTAGCTCTCCTGGAAACCGCACAAATCTTCGGCAGGACCTCTACAAGTACGCCAGGTGCAGCGAGTCATGGTGTTACGTCCCATACTGTGAAAGGGCCGTACTTGCAAAATACTGTCGTTGTTTTGGAGCACCGTAGGTCCCTTTTCTTTTCGAAAAGATGGCCTTTTGTTTCCTCCTTTGGCACGCAGGAGAAAGGACTCCACGGCGTTCGGCCTATAGCCACTCGTGGGAGGGCATCTTCCCATTAACTTTTGAGAGTGTACCCCTGCAGCGCTCTCGATCATGACTGTTCTTTGAACACACTACACTGCACCTTCATTTCGAGGAGGGAACGCACGGCATGGGAACCGTTTGTTCTCTGAGAGGAAGCACTGGCGCCTGTTCACTGCCTTTTGAAATGCTTCTGCCTCGCCATTGTGGGGCATACGTCGTGCCGCTAAGCTCACTTAGCACCTATATGTGCTAGAATCACTCTCCGGGGCGGGGCGGGGGGGGGACGGGGAACACATCGCTGCCCAGATCACGCTCAAGGTGTCACTCTCTTGGCGAGGAGGTACCTTCCGCGAAAGCTGCGCGTCGGTAGCCTGCTTGCAAGTGGCACATTTCGCGACAGGACGCTCTTGGTGATGCTGGTCGAGATGCCCTCTGCCTCCCTGCTCTTTGAGAAGCTGCCTTGAGGATACACTCGGCGTAGCCTGTGCAAATAGTACGGCCTTCTGCTTCTCTCAACTAACGACTTTACCTGCCCTCGTCCCCGGTGCAAAGTGCCTAACCACAAGTGCACGCTCTGACCCCGGTGTCCACACGTCAGTATTCCAAAGCCTTCACAGGCGTCACAGACGTACTGCTGCCACATCCCCTCTGAACGCAGCCTGCTACCCGGCTGGGGCTGCATCGCTGCAAACGGTTTGTGGACAGAGCTCCTGCCACTCTCCTAACCGAGGGAGCCCAACGCAGGGTTTCCTGTAACGTTTGCAGACAGCACTGTCTGGTAGCACATCTCTTTCGTTTTCCCTCACCGTTAGCTATACTTTCTAAAGCCGAGGCAACAGGCTCCTGCTGTGACGGACGAGGCTCGCTTACTGCTTGGCATACGCCACAGAGAAATGAGCGCAGCTGTAGAGGCCTAGTCCAAAGAGCTCAGGGACGTCTCAGTCCAAAAGTGGCCTTGCCACAGAGTTCACAGATGTCTTCCAGCCCAGGAAGGAACGCGCTGCTTTAGGACTTGTTTCCTAGGCTAAGCCATGAATTGTGCCATTGCCTTCGTGCGTCCTTCATTTCGCCTACATTCCAGACCCCTGAAAGTAACGGGGGCTTGTCAACGTTCAAGCTCCCTCCTGGGGACAACGCATACTCGTGGAGCGAGGAAGCCTAAGGCAGGCTGCTGGCAGCGAGTTCGCGTTCCTTTGGCGTCTGAACCGAAGGCTTCCGGAAGGTCTCCTGAGAAGCCCCCCCACCCCCCCAATATTTGGCAGGACGTCTACAAGTTTGCCAGGCACAGCGATTCATGGTGTTAGGTCTGATGCACTGAGCGGGCCGTCCTTGAAAACTGCTGTCGTTCTTTTGGAGCTCAATAGGTTCCTTTTCTTTTTGGAGAGAGGCCCTTTCTCTTTCCTCCTCTTACACACAGGGAAACGATTTCCTGGCCATTCGGCCGCTACCCACTCGAGAGAGGGCAGCTTCTCATTAACTTTGGAGAGTGCCCTCCTGCAGCGCTCTCGAGCATGACTGTTCCTTGAACACACTAACCTGCACTCTCCATTCGAGGAGGGAGCGCACTGCCTGGGAACCGTTTGTTCTCTGAGCGGAGTAGGTGGCACTACTGGGCCTGTGTACTTTGTGGTTCACTGTCTTCTGAAATGCTTTCGCCTCGCCATTGTGGGGCATACCTTGTGCGGCTCAGCTCCCTTAGGAGTTACAAGTGGTAGAATTACCTTCCGGGGGAACACATCGGTGCCCGGATCACCCTCAAGGTATCACTTTCTTGGCGTGGAGGTACCTTCCTCGAAAGCTGTGCATTGGTAGCCTGTTTGAAGGGGCTCCTCTCTTGACGTGAACGCTCTAGGTCACGCTGATCGACACGGCCGCCGGCTTCTCTGCTCTTTGAGAAGCCTGCCTTGAGGATACACTCAGCGTAGCCTGTGCAAAGTTCAGCCTTCTGTTTCTCTCAACTCACGGCTTTACCTGCCCTCGTCCCCGGGGCAAAGCGCCTCACCACGATTGCGCGCTCTGAGCCCGACGTCCACACGTCAATATTCCAAAGCCTTCACAGGCGTACTGCTTCCACTTCCCCTCTGGACGCAGCCTGCCGCCTGGCTGGGGCTGCATCTCTGCAAACGGTTTGTGGACAGAGCTCCTACCACTCTCCTAAGCGAGAGAGTCCAACGCAGGGTTTCCTGTCACGTTTGCAGAGAGCACTTTCTGGTGCTCCCCTCTTTTTCTCGTCCCTCACCCTTGTCTGTGCTTTCTAAGCTGGGGGAACAGTCTTCTGCTGCGGTGGACGGGGTGTGCTTCCTGCTTGTCATACGCCACAGAGAAATGCGTGCAGCTGTAGAGGACTAGTCAAAAGAGCTCAACGACGTCTCAGTCCAACATTTGGCTAGCTGCAGAGGTCATAGTATCTTCCAGCCCAGGAAAGATTTCGCCGCGAAGGAGATGTTTCCTAGGATAAGAAATGATTTCTGGCCTTGCAGTTGTCAAGCTCGTGCTGACCGTTGCCATCTCAAAGCCTTTCCCCAACAGTCTCCTTGGTTCTGTTTTGTGGAGGCCAGCTCACCTTAACATTACCCTGGCTCACCCAAGGAGCTCATGAAGGGATTATATTCGGTATGCCCGTCACGTCTGGCGTGCAAACCGGGGCCAAAACATGGCCTTGGTTGCCAGATACAACAGTCTTGACTGCACAGGGAGCCTCCAGAGCCTAGGGCCTGTTGGAGGAGGCGTTAGTTACAGTCCAAGTCACTACCGTGATCTCCAGAGAGTCTCACCGCCGCCAGGGAGAATTTTAGTTTGAGAGGGCAGTCTGTTGAAAACGCCTCTGCGGTTCCTTCATTTCTCTTACACCCCAGACCCCTAAAAGTAACGGGGGCCATTCATTCAACGTTCAAAGTCCCTTCCTGCGGACCACACACACTTGTGGAGCGAGGCAGCCTAAGCCGGGCTGCTTGCGTCAAGTTCATGTTCCTTTGGCTTCTGAAACGAAGGCATCCGGTAGCTCTCCTGGAAACCGCACAAATCTTCGGCAGGACCTCTACAAGTACGCCAGGTGCAGCGAGTCATGGTGTTACGTCCCATACTGTGAAAGGGCCGTACTTGCAAAATACTGTCGTTGTTTTGGAGCACCGTAGGTCCCTTTTCTTTTCGAAAAGATGGCCTTTTGTTTCCTCCTTTGGCACGCAGGAGAAAGGACTCCACGGCGTTCGGCCTATAGCCACTCGTGGGAGGGCATCTTTCCATTAACTTTTGAGAGTGCACCCCTGCAGCGCTCTCGATCATGACTGTTCTTTGAACACACTACACTGCACCTTCATTTCGAGGAGGGAACGCACGGCATGGGAACCGTTTGTTCTCTGAGAGGAAGCACTGGCGCCTGTTCACTGCCTTTTGAAATGCTTCTGCCTCGCCATTGTGGGGCATACGTCGTGCCGCTAAGCTCACTTAGCACCTATATGTGCTAGAATCACTCTCCGGGGGGGGGGGGGGGGGGCGGGGAACACATCGCTGCCCAGATCACGCTCAAGGTGTCACTCTCTTGGCGAGGAGGTACCTTCCGCGAAAGCTGCGCGTCGGTAGCCTGCTTGCAAGTGGCACATTTCGCGACAGGACGCTCTTGGTGATGCTGGTCGAGATGCCCTCTGCCTCCCTGCTCTTTGAGAAGCTGCCTTGAGGATACACTCGGCGTAGCCTGTGCAAATAGTACGGCCTTCTGCTTCTCTCAACTAACGACTTTACCTGCCCTCGTCCCCGGTGCAAAGTGCCTAACCACAAGTGCACGCTCTGACCCCGGTGTCCACACGTCAGTATTCCAAAGCCTTCACAGGCGTCACAGACGTACTGCTGCCACATCCTCTCTGAACGCAGCCTGCTACCCGGCTGGGGCTGCATCGCTGCAAACGGTTTGTGGACAGAGCTCCTGCCACTCTCCTAACCGAGGGAGCCCAACGCAGGGTTTCCTGTAACGTTTGCAGACAGCACTGTCTGGTAGCACATCTCTTTCGTTTTCCCTCACCGTTAGCTATACTTTCTAAAGCCGGGGCAACAGGCTCCTGCTGTGACGGACGAGGCTCGCTTACTGCTTGGCATACGCCACAGAGAAATGAGCGCAGCTGTAGAGGCCTAGTCCAAAGAGCTCAGGGACGTCTCAGTCCAAAAGTGGCCTTGCCACAGAGTTCACAGATGTCTTCCAGCCCAGGAAGGAACGCGCTGCTTTAGGACTTGTTTCCTAGGCTAAGCCATGAATTGTGCCATTGCCTTCGTGCGTCCTTCATTTCGCCTACATTCCAGACCCCTGAAAGTAACGGGGGCTTGTCAACGTTCAAGCTCCCTCCTGGGGACAACGCATACTCGTGGAGCGAGGAAGCCTAAGGCAGGCTGCTGGCAGCGAGTTCGCGTTCCTTTGGCGTCTGAACCGAAGGCTTCCGGAAGGTCTCCTGAGAAGCCCCCCCACCCCCCCAATATTTGGCAGGACGTCTACAAGTTTGCCAGGCACAGCGATTCATGGTGTTAGGTCCGATGCACTGAGCGGGCCATCCTTGAAAACTGCTGTCGTTCTTTTGGAGCTCAATAGGTTCCTTTTCTTTTTGGAGAGAGGCCCTTTCTCTTTCCTCCTCTTACACACAGGGAAACGATTTCCTGGCCATTCGGCTGCTACCCACTCGAGAGAGGGCAGCTTCTCATTAACTTTGGAGAGTGCCCTCCTGCAGCGCTCTCGAGCATGACTGTTCCTTGAACACACTAACCTGCACTCTCCATTCGAGGAGGGAGCGCACTGCCTGGGAACCGTTTGTTCTCTGAGCGGAGTAGGTGGCACTACTGGGCCTGTGTACTTTGTGGTTCACTGTCTTCTGAAATGCTTTCGCCTCGCCATTGTGGGGCATACATTGTGCGGCTCAGCTCCCTTAGGAGTTACAAGTGGTAGAATTACCTTCCGGGGGAACACATCGGTGCCCGGATCACCCTCAAGGTATCACTTTCTTGGCGTGGAGGTACCTTCCTCGAAAGCTGTGCATTGGTAGCCTGTTTGAAGGGGCTCCTCTCTTGACGTGAACGCTCTAGGTCACGCTGATCGACACGGCCGCCGGCTTCTCTGCTCTTTGAGAAGCCTGCCTTGAGGATACACTCAGCGTAGCCTGTGCAAAGTTCAGCCTTCTGTTTCTCTCAACTCACGGCTTTACCTGCCCTCGTCCCCGGGGCAAAGCGCCTCACCACGATTGCGCGCTCTGAGCCCGACGTCCACACATCAATATTCCAAAGCCTTCACAGGCGTACTGCTTCCACTTCCCCTCTGGACGCAGCCTGCCGCCTGGCTGGGGCTGCATCTCTGCAAACGGTTTGTGGACAGAGCTCCTACCACTCTCCTAAGCGAGAGAGTCCAACGCAGGGTTTCCTGTCGCGTTTGCAGAGAGCACTTTCTGGTGCTCCCCTCTTTTTCTCGTCCCTCACCCTTGTCTGTGCTTTCTAAGCTGGGGGAACAGTCTTCTGCTGCGGTGGACGGGGTGTGCTTCCTGCTTGTCATACGCCACAGAGAAATGCGTGCAGCTGTAGAGGACTAGTCAAAAGAGCTCAACGACGTCTCAGTCCAACATTTGGCTAGCTGCAGAGGTCATAGTATCTTCCAGCCCAGGAAAGATTTCGCCGCGAAGGAGATGTTTCCTAGGATAAGAAATGATTTCTGGCCTTGCAGTTGTCAAGCTCGTGCTGACCGTTGCCATCTCAAAGCCTTTCCCCAACAGTCTCCTTGGTTCTGTTTTGTGGAGGCCAGCTCACCTTAACATTACCCTGGCTCACCCAAGGAGCTCATGAAGGGATTATATTCGGTATGCCTGTCACGTCTGGCGTGCAAACCGGGGCCAAAACATGGCCTTGGTTGCCAGATACAACAGTCTTGACTGCACAGGGAGCCTCCAGAGCCTAGGGCCTGTTGGAGGAGGCGTTAGTTACAGTCCAAGTCACTACCGTGATCTCCAGAGAGTCTCACCGCCGCCAGGGAGAATTTTAGTTTGAGAGGGCAGTCTGTTGAAAACGCCTCTGCGGTTCCTTCATTTCTCTTACACCCCAGACCCCTAAAAGTAACGGGGGCCATTCATTCAACGTTCAAAGTCCCTTCCTGCGGACCACACACACTTGTGGAGCGAGGCAGCCTAAGCCGGGCTGCTTGCGTCAAGTTCATGTTCCTTTGGCTTCTGAAACGAAGGCATCCGGTAGCTCTCCTGGAAACCGCACAAATCTTCGGCAGGACCTCTACAAGTACGCCAGGTGCAGCGAGTCATGGTGTTACGTCCCATACTGTGAAAGGGCCGTACTTGCAAAATACTGTCGTTGTTTTGGAGCACCGTAGGTCCCTTTTCTTTTCGAAAAGATGGCCTTTTGTTTCCTCCTTTGGCACGCAGGAGAAAGGACTCCACGGCGTTCGGCCTATAGCCACTCGTGGGAGGGCATCTTCCCATTAACTTTTGAGAGTGCACCCCTGCAGCGCTCTCGATCATGACTGTTCTTTGAACACACTACACTGCACCTTCATTTCGAGGAGGGAACGCACGGCATGGGAACCGTTTGTTCTCTGAGAGGAAGCACTGGCGCCTGTTCACTGCCTTTTGAAATGCTTCTGCCTCGCCATTGTGGGGCATACGTCGTGCCGCTAAGCTCACTTAGCACCTATATGTGCTAGAATCACTCTCCGGGGGGGGGGGGGCGGGGAACACATCGCTGCCCAGATCACGCTCAAGGTGTCACTCTCTTGGCGAGGAGGTACCTTCCGCGAGAGCTGCGCGTCGGTAGCCTGCTTGCAAGTGGCACATTTCGCGACAGGACGCTCTTGGTGATGCTGGTCGAGATGCCCTCTGCCTCCCTGCTCTTTGAGAAGCTGCCTTGAGGATACACTCGGCGTAGCCTGTGCAAATAGTACGGCCTTCTGCTTCTCTCAACTAACGACTTTACCTGCCCTCGTCCCCGGTGCAAAGTGCCTAACCACAAGTGCACGCTCTGACCCCGGTGTCCACACGTCAGTATTCCAAAGCCTTCACAGGCGTCACAGACGTACTGCTGCCACATCCTCTCTGAACGCAGCCTGCTACCCGGCTGGGGCTGCATCGCTGCAAACGGTTTGTGGACAGAGCTCCTGCCACTCTCCTAACCGAGGGAGCCCAACGCAGGGTTTCCTGTAACGTTTGCAGACAGCACTGTCTGGTAGCACATCTCTTTCGTTTTCCCTCACCGTTAGCTATACTTTCTAAAGCCGGGGCAACAGGCTCCTGCTGTGACGGACGAGGCTCGCTTACTGCTTGGCATACGCCACAGAGAAATGAGCGCAGCTGTAGAGGCCTAGTCCAAAGAGCTCAGGGACGTCTCAGTCCAAAAGTGGCCTTGCCACAGAGTTCACAGATGTCTTCCAGCCCAGGAAGGAACGCGCTGCTTTAGGACTTGTTTCCTAGGCTAAGCCATGAATTGTGCCATTGCCTTCGTGCGTCCTTCATTTCGCCTACATTCCAGACCCCTGAAAGTAACGGGGGCTTGTCAACGTTCAAGCTCCCTCCTGGGGACAACGCATACTCGTGGAGCGAGGAAGCCTAAGGCAGGCTGCTGGCAGCGAGTTCGCGTTCCTTTGGCGTCTGAACCGAAGGCTTCCGGAAGGTCTCCTGAGAAGCCCCCCCACCCCCCCAATATTTGGCAGGACGTCTACAAGTTTGCCAGGCACAGCGATTCATGGTGTTAGGTCCGATGCACTGAGCGGGCCGTCCTTGAAAACTGCTGTCGTTCTTTTGGAGCTCAATAGGTTCCTTTTCTTTTTGGAGAGAGGCCCTTTCTCTTTCCTCCTCTTACACACAGGGAAACGATTTCCTGGCCATTCGGCTGCTACCCACTCGAGAGAGGGCAGCTTCTCATTAACTTTGGAGAGTGCCCTCCTGCAGCGCTCTCGAGCATGACTGTTCCTTGAACACACTAACCTGCACTCTCCATTCGAGGAGGGAGCGCACTGCCTGGGAACCGTTTGTTCTCTGAGCGGAGTAGGTGGCACTACTGGGCCTGTGTACTTTGTTGTTCACTGTCTTCTGAAATGCTTTCGCCTCGCCATTGTGGGGCATACATTGTGCGGCTCAGCTCCCTTAGGAGTTACAAGTGGTAGAATTACCTTCCGGGGGAACACATCGGTGCCCGGATCACCCTCAAGGTATCACTTTCTTGGCGTGGAGGTACCTTCCTCGAAAGCTGTGCATTGGTAGCCTGTTTGAAGGGGCTCCTCTCTTGACGTGAACGCTCTAGGTCACGCTGATCGACACGGCCGCCGGCTTCTCTGCTCTTTGAGAAGCCTGCCTTGAGGATACACTCAGCGTAGCCTGTGCAAAGTTCAGCCTTCTGTTTCTCTCAACTCACGGCTTTACCTGCCCTCGTCCCCGGGGCAAAGCGCCTCACCACGATTGCGCGCTCTGAGCCCGACGTCCACACATCAATATTCCAAAGCCTTCACAGGCGTACTGCTTCCACTTCCCCTCTGGACGCAGCCTGCCGCCTGGCTGGGGCTGCATCTCTGCAAACGGTTTGTGGACAGAGCTCCTACCACTCTCCTAAGCGAGAGAGTCCAACGCAGGGTTTCCTGTCGCGTTTGCAGAGAGCACTTTCTGGTGCTCCCCTCTTTTTCTCGTCCCTCACCCTTGTCTGTGCTTTCTAAGCTGGGGGAACAGTCTTCTGCTGCGGTGGACGGGGTGTGCTTCCTGCTTGTCATACGCCACAGAGAAATGCGTGCAGCTGTAGAGGACTAGTCAAAAGAGCTCAACGACGTCTCAGTCCAACATTTGGCTAGCTGCAGAGGTCATAGTATCTTCCAGCCCAGGAAAGATTTCGCCGCGAAGGAGATGTTTCCTAGGATAAGAAATGATTTCTGGCCTTGCAGTTGTCAAGCTCGTGCTGACCGTTGCCATCTCAAAGCCTTTCCCCAACAGTCTCCTTGGTTCTGTTTTGTGGAGGCCAGCTCACCTTAACATTACCCTGGCTCACCCAAGGAGCTCATGAAGGGATTATATTCGGTATGCCTGTCACGTCTGGCGTGCAAACCGGGGCCAAAACATGGCCTTGGTTGCCAGATACAACAGTCTTGACTGCACAGGGAGCCTCCAGAGCCTAGGGCCTGTTGGAGGAGGCGTTAGTTACAGTCCAAGTCACTACCGTGATCTCCAGAGAGTCTCACCGCCGCCAGGGAGAATTTTAGTTTGAGAGGGCAGTCTGTTGAAAACGCCTCTGCGGTTCCTTCATTTCTCTTACACCCCAGACCCCTAAAAGTAACGGGGGCCATTCATTCAACGTTCAAAGTCCCTTCCTGCGGACCACACACACTTGTGGAGCGAGGCAGCCTAAGCCGGGCTGCTTGCGTCAAGTTCATGTTCCTTTGGCTTCTGAAACGAAGGCATCCGGTAGCTCTCCTGGAAACCGCACAAATCTTCGGCAGGACCTCTACAAGTACGCCAGGTGCAGCGAGTCATGGTGTTACGTCCCATACTGTGAAAGGGCCGTACTTGCAAAATACTGTCGTTGTTTTGGAGCACCGTAGGTCCCTTTTCTTTTCGAAAAGATGGCCTTTTGTTTCCTCCTTTGGCACGCAGGAGAAAGGACTCCACGGCGTTCGGCCTATAGCCACTCGTGGGAGGGCATCTTCCCATTAACTTTTGAGAGTGCACCCCTGCAGCGCTCTCGATCATGACTGTTCTTTGAACACACTACACTGCACCTTCATTTCGAGGAGGGAACGCACGGCATGGGAACCGTTTGTTCTCTGAGAGGAAGCACTGGCGCCTGTTCACTGCCTTTTGAAATGCTTCTGCCTCGCCATTGTGGGGCATACGTCGTGCCGCTAAGCTCACTTAGCACCTATATGTGCTAGAATCACTCTCCGGGGGGGGGGGGGCGGGGAACACATCGCTGCCCAGATCACGCTCAAGGTGTCACTCTCTTGGCGAGGAGGTACCTTCCGCGAGAGCTGCGCGTCGGTAGCCTGCTTGCAAGTGGCACATTTCGCGACAGGACGCTCTTGGTGATGCTGGTCGAGATGCCCTCTGCCTCCCTGCTCTTTGAGAAGCTGCCTTGAGGATACACTCGGCGTAGCCTGTGCAAATAGTACGGCCTTCTGCTTCTCTCAACTAACGACTTTACCTGCCCTCGTCCCCGGTGCAAAGTGCCTAACCACAAGTGCACGCTCTGACCCCGGTGTCCACACGTCAGTATTCCAAAGCCTTCACAGGCGTCACAGACGTACTGCTGCCACATCCTCTCTGAACGCAGCCTGCTACCCGGCTGGGGCTGCATCGCTGCAAACGGTTTGTGGACAGAGCTCCTGCCACTCTCCTAACCGAGGGAGCCCAACGCAGGGTTTCCTGTAACGTTTGCAGACAGCACTGTCTGGTAGCACATCTCTTTCGTTTTCCCTCACCGTTAGCTATACTTTCTAAAGCCGGGGCAACAGGCTCCTGCTGTGACGGACGAGGCTCTCTTACTGCTTGGCATACGCCACAGAGAAATGAGCGCAGCTGTAGAGGCCTAGTCCAAAGAGCTCAGGGACGTCTCAGTCCAAAAGTGGCCTTGCCACAGAGTTCACAGATGTCTTCCAGCCCAGGAAGGAACGCGCTGCTTTAGGACTTGTTTCCTAGGCTAAGCCATGAATTGTGCCATTGCCTTCGTGCGTCCTTCATTTCGCCTACATTCCAGACCCCTGAAAGTAACGGGGGCTTGTCAACGTTCAAGCTCCCTCCTGGGGACAACGCATACTCGTGGAGCGAGGAAGCCTAAGGCAGGCTGCTGGCAGCGAGTTCGCGTTCCTTTGGCGTCTGAACCGAAGGCTTCCGGAAGGTCTCCTGAGAAGCCCCCCCACCCCCCCAATATTTGGCAGGACGTCTACAAGTTTGCCAGGCACAGCGATTCATGGTGTTAGGTCCGATGCACTGAGCGGGCCGTCCTTGAAAACTGCTGTCGTTCTTTTGGAGCTCAATAGGTTCCTTTTCTTTTTGGAGAGAGGCCCTTTCTCTTTCCTCCTCTTACACACAGGGAAACGATTTCCTGGCCATTCGGCTGCTACCCACTCGAGAGAGGGCAGCTTCTCATTAACTTTGGAGAGTGCCCTCCTGCAGCGCTCTCGAGCATGACTGTTCCTTGAACACACTAACCTGCACTCTCCATTCGAGGAGGGAGCGCACTGCCTGGGAACCGTTTGTTCTCTGAGCGGAGTAGGTGGCACTACTGGGCCTGTGTACTTTGTGGTTCACTGTCTTCTGAAATGCTTTCGCCTCGCCATTGTGGGGCATACATTGTGCGGCTCAGCTCCCTTAGGAGTTACAAGTGGTAGAATTACCTTCCGGGGGAACACATCGGTGCCCGGATCACCCTCAAGGTATCACTTTCTTGGCGTGGAGGTACCTTCCTCGAAAGCTGTGCATTGGTAGCCTGTTTGAAGGGGCTCCTCTCTTGACGTGAACGCTCTAGGTCACGCTGATCGACACGGCCGCCGGCTTCTCTGCTCTTTGAGAAGCCTGCCTTGAGGATACACTCAGCGTAGCCTGTGCAAAGTTCAGCCTTCTGTTTCTCTCAACTCACGGCTTTACCTGCCCTCGTCCCCGGGGCAAAGCGCCTCACCACGATTGCGCGCTCTGAGCCCGACGTCCACACATCAATATTCCAAAGCCTTCACAGGCGTACTGCTTCCACTTCCCCTCTGGACGCAGCCTGCCGCCTGGCTGGGGCTGCATCTCTGCAAACGGTTTGTGGACAGAGCTCCTACCACTCTCCTAAGCGAGAGAGTCCAACGCAGGGTTTCCTGTCGCGTTTGCAGAGAGCACTTTCTGGTGCTCCCCTCTTTTTCTCGTCCCTCACCCTTGTCTGTGCTTTCTAAGCTGGGGGAACAGTCTTCTGCTGCGGTGGACGGGGTGTGCTTCCTGCTTGTCATACGCCACAGAGAAATGCGTGCAGCTGTAGAGGACTAGTCAAAAGAGCTCAACGACGTCTCAGTCCAACATTTGGCTAGCTGCAGAGGTCATAGTATCTTCCAGCCCAGGAAAGATTTCGCCGCGAAGGAGATGTTTCCTAGGATAAGAAATGATTTCTGGCCTTGCAGTTGTCAAGCTCGTGCTGACCGTTGCCATCTCAAAGCCTTTCCCCAACAGTCTCCTTGGTTCTGTTTTGTGGAGGCCAGCTCACCTTAACATTACCCTGGCTCACCCAAGGAGCTCATGAAGGGATTATATTCGGTATGCCTGTCACGTCTGGCGTGCAAACCGGGGCCAAAACATGGCCTTGGTTGCCAGATACAACAGTCTTGACTGCACAGGGAGCCTCCAGAGCCTAGGGCCTGTTGGAGGAGGCGTTAGTTACAGTCCAAGTCACTACCGTGATCTCCAGAGAGTCTCACCGCCGCCAGGGAGAATTTTAGTTTGAGAGGGCAGTCTGTTGAAAACGCCTCTGCGGTTCCTTCATTTCTCTTACACCCCAGACCCCTAAAAGTAACGGGGGCCATTCATTCAACGTTCAAAGTCCCTTCCTGCGGACCACACACACTTGTGGAGCGAGGCAGCCTAAGCCGGGCTGCTTGCGTCAAGTTCATGTTCCTTTGGCTTCTGAAACGAAGGCATCCGGTAGCTCTCCTGGAAACCGCACAAATCTTCGGCAGGACCTCTACAAGTACGCCAGGTGCAGCGAGTCATGGTGTTACGTCCCATACTGTGAAAGGGCCGTACTTGCAAAATACTGTCGTTGTTTTGGAGCACCGTAGGTCCCTTTTCTTTTCGAAAAGATGGCCTTTTGTTTCCTCCTTTGGCACGCAGGAGAAAGGACTCCACGGCGTTCGGCCTATAGCCACTCGTGGGAGGGCATCTTCCCATTAACTTTTGAGAGTGCACCCCTGCAGCGCTCTCGATCATGACTGTTCTTTGAACACACTACACTGCACCTTCATTTCGAGGAGGGAACGCACGGCATGGGAACCGTTTGTTCTCTGAGAGGAAGCACTGGCGCCTGTTCACTGCCTTTTGAAATGCTTCTGCCTCGCCATTGTGGGGCATACGTCGTGCCGCTAAGCTCACTTAGCACCTATATGTGCTAGAATCACTCTCCGGGGGGGGGGGGGCGGGGAACACATCGCTGCCCAGATCACGCTCAAGGTGTCACTCTCTTGGCGAGGAGGTACCTTCCGCGAAAGCTGCGCGTCGGTAGCCTGCTTGCAAGTGGCACATTTCGCGACAGGACGCTCTTGGTGATGCTGGTCGAGATGCCCTCTGCCTCCCTGCTCTTTGAGAAGCTGCCTTGAGGATACACTCGGCGTAGCCTGTGCAAATAGTACGGCCTTCTGCTTCTCTCAACTAACGACTTTACCTGCCCTCGTCCCCGGTGCAAAGTGCCTAACCACAAGTGCACGCTCTGACCCCGGTGTCCACACGTCAGTATTCCAAAGCCTTCACAGGCGTCACAGACGTACTGCTGCCACATCCTCTCTGAACGCAGCCTGCTACCCGGCTGGGGCTGCATCGCTGCAAACGGTTTGTGGACAGAGCTCCTGCCACTCTCCTAACCGAGGGAGCCCAACGCAGGGTTTCCTGTAACGTTTGCAGACAGCACTGTCTGGTAGCACATCTCTTTCGTTTTCCCTCACCGTTAGCTATACTTTCTAAAGCCGGGGCAACAGGCTCCTGCTGTGACGGACGAGGCTCGCTTACTGCTTGGCATACGCCACAGAGAAATGAGCGCAGCTGTAGAGGCCTAGTCCAAAGAGCTCAGGGACGTCTCAGTCCAAAAGTGGCCTTGCCACAGAGTTCACAGATGTCTTCCAGCCCAGGAAGGAACGCGCTGCTTTAGGACTTGTTTCCTAGGCTAAGCCATGAATTGTGCCATTGCCTTCGTGCGTCCTTCATTTCGCCTACATTCCAGACCCCTGAAAGTAACGGGGGCTTGTCAACGTTCAAGCTCCCTCCTGGGGACAACGCATACTCGTGGAGCGAGGAAGCCTAAGGCAGGCTGCTGGCAGCGAGTTCGCGTTCCTTTGGCGTCTGAACCGAAGGCTTCCGGAAGGTCTCCTGAGAAGCCCCCCCACCCCCCCAATATTTGGCAGGACGTCTACAAGTTTGCCAGGCACAGCGATTCATGGTGTTAGGTCCGATGCACTGAGCGGGCCGTCCTTGAAAACTGCTGTCGTTCTTTTGGAGCTCAATAGGTTCCTTTTCTTTTTGGAGAGAGGCCCTTTCTCTTTCCTCCTCTTACACACAGGGAAACGATTTCCTGGCCATTCGGCTGCTACCCACTCGAGAGAGGGCAGCTTCTCATTAACTTTGGAGAGTGCCCTCCTGCAGCGCTCTCGAGCATGACTGTTCCTTGAACACACTAACCTGCACTCTCCATTCGAGGAGGGAGCGCACTGCCTGGGAACCGTTTGTTCTCTGAGCGGAGTAGGTGGCACTACTGGGCCTGTGTACTTTGTGGTTCACTGTCTTCTGAAATGCTTTCGCCTCGCCATTGTGGGGCATACATTGTGCGGCTCAGCTCCCTTAGGAGTTACAAGTGGTAGAATTACCTTCCGGGGGAACACATCGGTGCCCGGATCACCCTCAAGGTATCACTTTCTTGGCGTGGAGGTACCTTCCTCGAAAGCTGTGCATTGGTAGCCTGTTTGAAGGGGCTCCTCTCTTGACGTGAACGCTCTAGGTCACGCTGATCGACACGGCCGCCGGCTTCTCTGCTCTTTGAGAAGCCTGCCTTGAGGATACACTCAGCGTAGCCTGTGCAAAGTTCAGCCTTCTGTTTCTCTCAACTCACGGCTTTACCTGCCCTCGTCCCCGGGGCAAAGCGCCTCACCACGATTGCGCGCTCTGAGCCCGACGTCCACACATCAATATTCCAAAGCCTTCACAGGCGTACTGCTTCCACTTCCCCTCTGGACGCAGCCTGCCGCCTGGCTGGGGCTGCATCTCTGCAAACGGTTTGTGGACAGAGCTCCTACCACTCTCCTAAGCGAGAGAGTCCAACGCAGGGTTTCCTGTCGCGTTTGCAGAGAGCACTTTCTGGTGCTCCCCTCTTTTTCTCGTCCCTCACCCTTGTCTGTGCTTTCTAAGCTGGGGGAACAGTCTTCTGCTGCGGTGGACGGGGTGTGCTTCCTGCTTGTCATACGCCACAGAGAAATGCGTGCAGCTGTAGAGGACTAGTCAAAAGAGCTCAACGACGTCTCAGTCCAACATTTGGCTAGCTGCAGAGGTCATAGTATCTTCCAGCCCAGGAAAGATTTCGCCGCGAAGGAGATGTTTCCTAGGATAAGAAATGATTTCTGGCCTTGCAGTTGTCAAGCTCGTGCTGACCGTTGCCATCTCAAAGCCTTTCCCCAACAGTCTCCTTGGTTCTGTTTTGTGGAGGCCAGCTCACCTTAACATTACCCTGGCTCACCCAAGGAGCTCATGAAGGGATTATATTCGGTATGCCTGTCACGTCTGGCGTGCAAACCGGGGCCAAAACATGGCCTTGGTTGCCAGATACAACAGTCTTGACTGCACAGGGAGCCTCCAGAGCCTAGGGCCTGTTGGAGGAGGCGTTAGTTACAGTCCAAGTCACTACCGTGATCTCCAGAGAGTCTCACCGCCGCCAGGGAGAATTTTAGTTTGAGAGGGCAGTCTGTTGAAAACGCCTCTGCGGTTCCTTCATTTCTCTTACACCCCAGACCCCTAAAAGTAACGGGGGCCATTCATTCAACGTTCAAAGTCCCTTCCTGCGGACCACACACACTTGTGGAGCGAGGCAGCCTAAGCCGGGCTGCTTGCGTCAAGTTCATGTTCCTTTGGCTTCTGAAACGAAGGCATCCGGTAGCTCTCCTGGAAACCGCACAAATCTTCGGCAGGACCTCTACAAGTACGCCAGGTGCAGCGAGTCATGGTGTTACGTCCCATACTGTGAAAGGGCCGTACTTGCAAAATACTGTCGTTGTTTTGGAGCACCGTAGGTCCCTTTTCTTTTCGAAAAGATGGCCTTTTGTTTCCTCCTTTGGCACGCAGGAGAAAGGACTCCACGGCGTTCGGCCTATAGCCACTCGTGGGAGGGCATCTTCCCATTAACTTTTGAGAGTGCACCCCTGCAGCGCTCTCGATCATGACTGTTCTTTGAACACACTACACTGCACCTTCATTTCGAGGAGGGAACGCACGGCATGGGAACCGTTTGTTCTCTGAGAGGAAGCACTGGCGCCTGTTCACTGCCTTTTGAAATGCTTCTGCCTCGCCATTGTGGGGCATACGTCGTGCCGCTAAGCTCACTTAGCACCTATATGTGCTAGAATCACTCTCCGGGGGGGGGGGGGCGGGGAACACATCGCTGCCCAGATCACGCTCAAGGTGTCACTCTCTTGGCGAGGAGGTACCTTCCGCGAGAGCTGCGCGTCGGTAGCCTGCTTGCAAGTGGCACATTTCGCGACAGGACGCTCTTGGTGATGCTGGTCGAGATGCCCTCTGCCTCCCTGCTCTTTGAGAAGCTGCCTTGAGGATACACTCGGCGTAGCCTGTGCAAATAGTACGGCCTTCTGCTTCTCTCAACTAACGACTTTACCTGCCCTCGTCCCCGGTGCAAAGTGCCTAACCACAAGTGCACGCTCTGACCCCGGTGTCCACACGTCAGTATTCCAAAGCCTTCACAGGCGTCACAGACGTACTGCTGCCACATCCTCTCTGAACGCAGCCTGCTACCCGGCTGGGGCTGCATCGCTGCAAACGGTTTGTGGACAGAGCTCCTGCCACTCTCCTAACCGAGGGAGCCCAACGCAGGGTTTCCTGTAACGTTTGCAGACAGCACTGTCTGGTAGCACATCTCTTTCGTTTTCCCTCACCGTTAGCTATACTTTCTAAAGCCGGGGCAACAGGCTCCTGCTGTGACGGACGAGGCTCGCTTACTGCTTGGCATACGCCACAGAGAAATGAGCGCAGCTGTAGAGGCCTAGTCCAAAGAGCTCAGGGACGTCTCAGTCCAAAAGTGGCCTTGCCACAGAGTTCACAGATGTCTTCCAGCCCAGGAAGGAACGCGCTGCTTTAGGACTTGTTTCCTAGGCTAAGCCATGAATTGTGCCATTGCCTTCGTGCGTCCTTCATTTCGCCTACATTCCAGACCCCTGAAAGTAACGGGGGCTTGTCAACGTTCAAGCTCCCTCCTGGGGACAACGCATACTCGTGGAGCGAGGAAGCCTAAGGCAGGCTGCTGGCAGCGAGTTCGCGTTCCTTTGGCGTCTGAACCGAAGGCTTCCGGAAGGTCTCCTGAGAAGCCCCCCCACCCCCCCAATATTTGGCAGGACGTCTACAAGTTTGCCAGGCACAGCGATTCATGGTGTTAGGTCCGATGCACTGAGCGGGCCGTCCTTGAAAACTGCTGTCGTTCTTTTGGAGCTCAATAGGTTCCTTTTCTTTTTGGAGAGAGGCCCTTTCTCTTTCCTCCTCTTACACACAGGGAAACGATTTCCTGGCCATTCGGCTGCTACCCACTCGAGAGAGGGCAGCTTCTCATTAACTTTGGAGAGTGCCCTCCTGCAGCGCTCTCGAGCATGACTGTTCCTTGAACACACTAACCTGCACTCTCCATTCGAGGAGGGAGCGCACTGCCTGGGAACCGTTTGTTCTCTGAGCGGAGTAGGTGGCACTACTGGGCCTGTGTACTTTGTGGTTCACTGTCTTCTGAAATGCTTTCGCCTCGCCATTGTGGGGCATACATTGTGCGGCTCAGCTCCCTTAGGAGTTACAAGTGGTAGAATTACCTTCCGGGGGAACACATCGGTGCCCGGATCACCCTCAAGGTATCACTTTCTTGGCGTGGAGGTACCTTCCTCGAAAGCTGTGCATTGGTAGCCTGTTTGAAGGGGCTCCTCTCTTGACGTGAACGCTCTAGGTCACGCTGATCGACACGGCCGCCGGCTTCTCTGCTCTTTGAGAAGCCTGCCTTGAGGATACACTCAGCGTAGCCTGTGCAAAGTTCAGCCTTCTGTTTCTCTCAACTCACGGCTTTACCTGCCCTCGTCCCCGGGGCAAAGCGCCTCACCACGATTGCGCGCTCTGAGCCCGACGTCCACACATCAATATTCCAAAGCCTTCACAGGCGTACTGCTTCCACTTCCCCTCTGGACGCAGCCTGCCGCCTGGCTGGGGCTGCATCTCTGCAAACGGTTTGTGGACAGAGCTCCTACCACTCTCCTAAGCGAGAGAGTCCAACGCAGGGTTTCCTGTCGCGTTTGCAGAGAGCACTTTCTGGTGCTCCCCTCTTTTTCTCGTCCCTCACCCTTGTCTGTGCTTTCTAAGCTGGGGGAACAGTCTTCTGCTGCGGTGGACGGGGTGTGCTTCCTGCTTGTCATACGCCACAGAGAAATGCGTGCAGCTGTAGAGGACTAGTCAAAAGAGCTCAACGACGTCTCAGTCCAACATTTGGCTAGCTGCAGAGGTCATAGTATCTTCCAGCCCAGGAAAGATTTCGCCGCGAAGGAGATGTTTCCTAGGATAAGAAATGATTTCTGGCCTTGCAGTTGTCAAGCTCGTGCTGACCGTTGCCATCTCAAAGCCTTTCCCCAACAGTCTCCTTGGTTCTGTTTTGTGGAGGCCAGCTCACCTTAACATTACCCTGGCTCACCCAAGGAGCTCATGAAGGGATTATATTCGGTATGCCTGTCACGTCTGGCGTGCAAACCGGGGCCAAAACATGGCCTTGGTTGCCAGATACAACAGTCTTGACTGCACAGGGAGCCTCCAGAGCCTAGGGCCTGTTGGAGGAGGCGTTAGTTACAGTCCAAGTCACTACCGTGATCTCCAGAGAGTCTCACCGCCGCCAGGGAGAATTTTAGTTTGAGAGGGCAGTCTGTTGAAAACGCCTCTGCGGTTCCTTCATTTCTCTTACACCCCAGACCCCTAAAAGTAACGGGGGCCATTCATTCAACGTTCAAAGTCCCTTCCTGCGGACCACACACACTTGTGGAGCGAGGCAGCCTAAGCCGGGCTGCTTGCGTCAAGTTCATGTTCCTTTGGCTTCTGAAACGAAGGCATCCGGTAGCTCTCCTGGAAACCGCACAAATCTTCGGCAGGACCTCTACAAGTACGCCAGGTGCAGCGAGTCATGGTGTTACGTCCCATACTGTGAAAGGGCCGTACTTGCAAAATACTGTCGTTGTTTTGGAGCACCGTAGGTCCCTTTTCTTTTCGAAAAGATGGCCTTTTGTTTCCTCCTTTGGCACGCAGGAGAAAGGACTCCACGGCGTTCGGCCTATAGCCACTCGTGGGAGGGCATCTTCCCATTAACTTTTGAGAGTGCACCCCTGCAGCGCTCTCGATCATGACTGTTCTTTGAACACACTACACTGCACCTTCATTTCGAGGAGGGAACGCACGGCATGGGAACCGTTTGTTCTCTGAGAGGAAGCACTGGCGCCTGTTCACTGCCTTTTGAAATGCTTCTGCCTCGCCATTGTGGGGCATACGTCGTGCCGCTAAGCTCACTTAGCACCTATATGTGCTAGAATCACTCTCCGGGGGGGGGGGGGGGGCGGGGAACACATCGCTGCCCAGATCACGCTCAAGGTGGCACTCTCTTGGCGAGGAGGTACCTTCCGCGAGAGCTGCGCGTCGGTAGCCTGCTTGCAAGTGGCACATTTCGCGACAGGACGCTCTTGGTGATGCTGGTCGAGATGCCCTCTGCCTCCCTGCTCTTTGAGAAGCTGCCTTGAGGATACACTCGGCGTAGCCTGTGCAAATAGTACGGCCTTCTGCTTCTCTCAACTAACGACTTTACCTGCCCTCGTCCCCGGTGCAAAGTGCCTAACCACAAGTGCACGCTCTGACCCCGGTGTCCACACGTCAGTATTCCAAAGCCTTCACAGGCGTCACAGACGTACTGCTGCCACATCCCCTCTGAACGCAGCCTGCTACCCGGCTGGGGCTGCATCGCTGCAAACGGTTTGTGGACAGAGCTCCTGCCACTCTCCTAACCGAGGGAGCCCAACGCAGGGTTTCCTGTAACGTTTGCAGACAGCACTGTCTGGTAGCACATCTCTTTCGTTTTCCCTCACCGTTAGCTATACTTTCTAAAGCCGGGGCAACAGGCTCCTGCTGTGACGGACGAGGCTCGCTTACTGCTTGGCATACGCCACAGAGAAATGAGCGCAGCTGTAGAGGCCTAGTCCAAAGAGCTCAGGGACGTCTCAGTCCAAAAGTGGCCTTGCCACAGAGTTCACAGATGTCTTCCAGCCCAGGAAGGAACGCGCTGCTTTAGGACTTGTTTCCTAGGCTAAGCCATGAATTGTGCCATTGCCTTCGTGCGTCCTTCATTTCGCCTACATTCCAGACCCCTGAAAGTAACGGGGGCTTGTCAACGTTCAAGCTCCCTCCTGGGGACAACGCATACTCGTGGAGCGAGGAAGCCTAAGGCAGGCTGCTGGCAGCGAGTTCGCGTTCCTTTGGCGTCTGAACCGAAGGCTTCCGGAAGGTCTCCTGAGAAGCCCCCCCACCCCCCCAATATTTGGCAGGACGTCTACAAGTTTGCCAGGCACAGCGATTCATGGTGTTAGGTCCGATGCACTGAGCGGGCCGTCCTTGAAAACTGCTGTCGTTCTTTTGGAGCTCAATAGGTTCCTTTTCTTTTTGGAGAGAGGCCCTTTCTCTTTCCTCCTCTTACACACAGGGAAACGATTTCCTGGCCATTCGGCTGCTACCCACTCGAGAGAGGGCAGCTTCTCATTAACTTTGGAGAGTGCCCTCCTGCAGCGCTCTCGAGCATGACTGTTCCTTGAACACACTAACCTGCACTCTCCATTCGAGGAGGGAGCGCACTGCCTGGGAACCGTTTGTTCTCTGAGCGGAGTAGGTGGCACTACTGGGCCTGTGTACTTTGTGGTTCACTGTCTTCTGAAATGCTTTCGCCTCGCCATTGTGGGGCATACATTGTGCGGCTCAGCTCCCTTAGGAGTTACAAGTGGTAGAATTACCTTCCGGGGGAACACATCGGTGCCCGGATCACCCTCAAGGTATCACTTTCTTGGCGTGGAGGTACCTTCCTCGAAAGCTGTGCATTGGTAGCCTGTTTGAAGGGGCTCCTCTCTTGACGTGAACGCTCTAGGTCACGCTGATCGACACGGCCGCCGGCTTCTCTGCTCTTTGAGAAGCCTGCCTTGAGGATACACTCAGCGTAGCCTGTGCAAAGTTCAGCCTTCTGTTTCTCTCAACTCACGGCTTTACCTGCCCTCGTCCCCGGGGCAAAGCGCCTCACCACGATTGCGCGCTCTGAGCCCGACGTCCACACATCAATATTCCAAAGCCTTCACAGGCGTACTGCTTCCACTTCCCCTCTGGACGCAGCCTGCCGCCTGGCTGGGGCTGCATCTCTGCAAACGGTTTGTGGACAGAGCTCCTACCACTCTCCTAAGCGAGAGAGTCCAACGCAGGGTTTCCTGTCGCGTTTGCAGAGAGCACTTTCTGGTGCTCCCCTCTTTTTCTCGTCCCTCACCCTTGTCTGTGCTTTCTAAGCTGGGGGAACAGTCTTCTGCTGCGGTGGACGGGGTGTGCTTCCTGCTTGTCATACGCCACAGAGAAATGCGTGCAGCTGTAGAGGACTAGTCAAAAGAGCTCAACGACGTCTCAGTCCAACATTTGGCTAGCTGCAGAGGTCATAGTATCTTCCAGCCCAGGAAAGATTTCGCCGCGAAGGAGATGTTTCCTAGGATAAGAAATGATTTCTGGCCTTGCAGTTGTCAAGCTCGTGCTGACCGTTGCCATCTCAAAGCCTTTCCCCAACAGTCTCCTTGGTTCTGTTTTGTGGAGGCCAGCTCACCTTAACATTACCCTGGCTCACCCAAGGAGCTCATGAAGGGATTATATTCGGTATGCCTGTCACGTCTGGCGTGCAAACCGGGGCCAAAACATGGCCTTGGTTGCCAGATACAACAGTCTTGACTGCACAGGGAGCCTCCAGAGCCTAGGGCCTGTTGGAGGAGGCGTTAGTTACAGTCCAAGTCACTACCGTGATCTCCAGAGAGTCTCACCGCCGCCAGGGAGAATTTTAGTTTGAGAGGGCAGTCTGTTGAAAACGCCTCTGCGGTTCCTTCATTTCTCTTACACCCCAGACCCCTAAAAGTAACGGGGGCCATTCATTCAACGTTCAAAGTCCCTTCCTGCGGACCACACACACTTGTGGAGCGAGGCAGCCTAAGCCGGGCTGCTTGCGTCAAGTTCATGTTCCTTTGGCTTCTGAAACGAAGGCATCCGGTAGCTCTCCTGGAAACCGCACAAATCTTCGGCAGGACCTCTACAAGTACGCCAGGTGCAGCGAGTCATGGTGTTACGTCCCATACTGTGAAAGGGCCGTACTTGCAAAATACTGTCGTTGTTTTGGAGCACCGTAGGTCCCTTTTCTTTTCGAAAAGATGGCCTTTTGTTTCCTCCTTTGGCACGCAGGAGAAAGGACTCCACGGCGTTCGGCCTATAGCCACTCGTGGGAGGGCATCTTCCCATTAACTTTTGAGAGTGCACCCCTGCAGCGCTCTCGATCATGACTGTTCTTTGAACACACTACACTGCACCTTCATTTCGAGGAGGGAACGCACGGCATGGGAACCGTTTGTTCTCTGAGAGGAAGCACTGGCGCCTGTTCACTGCCTTTTGAAATGCTTCTGCCTCGCCATTGTGGGGCATACGTCGTGCCGCTAAGCTCACTTAGCACCTATATGTGCTAGAATCACTCTCCGGGGGGGGGGGGGGGGCGGGGAACACATCGCTGCCCAGATCACGCTCAAGGTGGCACTCTCTTGGCGAGGAGGTACCTTCCGCGAGAGCTGCGCGTCGGTAGCCTGCTTGCAAGTGGCACATTTCGCGACAGGACGCTCTTGGTGATGCTGGTCGAGATGCCCTCTGCCTCCCTGCTCTTTGAGAAGCTGCCTTGAGGATACACTCGGCGTAGCCTGTGCAAATAGTACGGCCTTCTGCTTCTCTCAACTAACGACTTTACCTGCCCTCGTCCCCGGTGCAAAGTGCCTAACCACAAGTGCACGCTCTGACCCCGGTGTCCACACGTCAGTATTCCAAAGCCTTCACAGGCGTCACAGACGTACTGCTGCCACATCCCCTCTGAACGCAGCCTGCTACCCGGCTGGGGCTGCATCGCTGCAAACGGTTTGTGGACAGAGCTCCTGCCACTCTCCTAACCGAGGGAGCCCAACGCAGGGTTTCCTGTAACGTTTGCAGACAGCACTGTCTGGTAGCACATCTCTTTCGTTTTCCCTCACCGTTAGCTATACTTTCTAAAGCCGGGGCAACAGCCTCCTGCTGTGACGGACGAGGCTCGCTTACTGCTTGGCATACGCCACAGAGAAATGAGCGCAGCTGTAGAGGCCTAGTCCAAAGAGCTCAGGGACGTCTCAGTCCAAAAGTGGCCTTGCCACAGAGTTCACAGATGTCTTCCAGCCCAGGAAGGAACGCGCTGCTTTAGGACTTGTTTCCTAGGCTAAGCCATGAATTGTGCCATTGCCTTCGTGCGTCCTTCATTTCGCCTACATTCCAGACCCCTGAAAGTAACGGGGGCTTGTCAACGTTCAAGCTCCCTCCTGGGGACAACGCATACTCGTGGAGCGAGGAAGCCTAAGGCAGGCTGCTGGCAGCGAGTTCGCGTTCCTTTGGCGTCTGAACCGAAGGCTTCCGGAAGGTCTCCTGAGAAGCCCCCCCACCCCCCCAATATTTGGCAGGACGTCTACAAGTTTGCCAGGCACAGCGATTCATGGTGTTAGGTCTGATGCACTGAGCGGGCCGTCCTTGAAAACTGCTGTCGTTCTTTTGGAGCTCAATAGGTTCCTTTTCTTTTTGGAGAGAGGCCCTTTCTCTTTCCTCCTCTTACACACAGGGAAACGATTTCCTGGCCATTCGGCCGCTACCCACTCGAGAGAGGGCAGCTTCTCATTAACTTTGGAGAGTGCCCTCCTGCAGCGCTCTCGAGCATGACTGTTCCTTGAACACACTAACCTGCACTCTCCATTCGAGGAGGGAGCGCACTGCCTGGGAACCGTTTGTTCTCTGAGCGGAGTAGGTGGCACTACTGGGCCTGTGTACTTTGTGGTTCACTGTCTTCTGAAATGCTTTCGCCTCGCCATTGTGGGGCATACCTTGTGCGGCTCAGCTCCCTTAGGAGTTACAAGTGGTAGAATTACCTTCCGGGGGAACACATCGGTGCCCGGATCACCCTCAAGGTATCACTTTCTTGGCGTGGAGGTACCTTCCTCGAAAGCTGTGCATTGGTAGCCTGTTTGAAGGGGCTCCTCTCTTGACGTGAACGCTCTAGGTCACGCTGATCGACACGGCCGCCGGCTTCTCTGCTCTTTGAGAAGCCTGCCTTGAGGATACACTCAGCGTAGCCTGTGCAAAGTTCAGCCTTCTGTTTCTCTCAACTCACGGCTTTACCTGCCCTCGTCCCCGGGGCAAAGCGCCTCACCACGATTGCGCGCTCTGAGCCCGACGTCCACACGTCAATATTCCAAAGCCTTCACAGGCGTACTGCTTCCACTTCCCCTCTGGACGCAGCCTGCCGCCTGGCTGGGGCTGCATCTCTGCAAACGGTTTGTGGACAGAGCTCCTACCACTCTCCTAAGCGAGAGAGTCCAACGCAGGGTTTCCTGTCACGTTTGCAGAGAGCACTTTCTGGTGCTCCCCTCTTTTTCTCGTCCCTCACCCTTGTCTGTGCTTTCTAAGCTGGGGGAACAGTCTTCTGCTGCGGTGGACGGGGTGTGCTTCCTGCTTGTCATACGCCACAGAGAAATGCGTGCAGCTGTAGAGGACTAGTCAAAAGAGCTCAACGACGTCTCAGTCCAACATTTGGCTAGCTGCAGAGGTCATAGTATCTTCCAGCCCAGGAAAGATTTCGCCGCGAAGGAGATGTTTCCTAGGATAAGAAATGATTTCTGGCCTTGCAGTTGTCAAGCTCGTGCTGACCGTTGCCATCTCAAAGCCTTTCCCCAACAGTCTCCTTGGTTCTGTTTTGTGGAGGCCAGCTCACCTTAACATTACCCTGGCTCACCCAAGGAGCTCATGAAGGGATTATATTCGGTATGCCCGTCACGTCTGGCGTGCAAACCGGGGCCAAAACATGGCCTTGGTTGCCAGATACAACAGTCTTGACTGCACAGGGAGCCTCCAGAGCCTAGGGCCTGTTGGAGGAGGCGTTAGTTACAGTCCAAGTCACTACCGTGATCTCCAGAGAGTCTCACCGCCGCCAGGGAGAATTTTAGTTTGAGAGGGCAGTCTGTTGAAAACGCCTCTGCGGTTCCTTCATTTCTCTTACACCCCAGACCCCTAAAAGTAACGGGGGCCATTCATTCAACGTTCAAAGTCCCTTCCTGCGGACCACACACACTTGTGGAGCGAGGCAGCCTAAGCCGGGCTGCTTGCGTCAAGTTCATGTTCCTTTGGCTTCTGAAACGAAGGCATCCGGTAGCTCTCCTGGAAACCGCACAAATCTTCGGCAGGACCTCTACAAGTACGCCAGGTGCAGCGAGTCATGGTGTTACGTCCCATACTGTGAAAGGGCCGTACTTGCAAAATACTGTCGTTGTTTTGGAGCACCGTAGGTCCCTTTTCTTTTCGAAAAGATGGCCTTTTGTTTCCTCCTTTGGCACGCAGGAGAAAGGACTCCACGGCGTTCGGCCTATAGCCACTCGTGGGAGGGCATCTTCCCATTAACTTTTGAGAGTGCACCCCTGCAGCGCTCTCGATCATGACTGTTCTTTGAACACACTACACTGCACCTTCATTTCGAGGAGGGAACGCACGGCATGGGAACCGTTTGTTCTCTGAGAGGAAGCACTGGCGCCTGTTCACTGCCTTTTGAAATGCTTCTGCCTCGCCATTGTGGGGCATACGTCGTGCCGCTAAGCTCACTTAGCACCTATATGTGCTAGAATCACTCTCCGGGGGGGGGGGGGGGCGGGGAACACATCGCTGCCCAGATCACGCTCAAGGTGTCACTCTCTTGGCGAGGAGGTACCTTCCGCGAGAGCTGCGCGTCGGTAGCCTGCTTGCAAGTGGCACATTTCGCGACAGGACGCTCTTGGTGATGCTGGTCGAGATGCCCTCTGCCTCCCTGCTCTTTGAGAAGCTGCCTTGAGGATACACTCGGCGTAGCCTGTGCAAATAGTACGGCCTTCTGCTTCTCTCAACTAACGACTTTACCTGCCCTCGTCCCCGGTGCAAAGTGCCTAACCACAAGTGCACGCTCTGACCCCGGTGTCCACACGTCAGTATTCCAAAGCCTTCACAGGCGTCACAGACGTACTGCTGCCACATCCTCTCTGAACGCAGCCTGCTACCCGGCTGGGGCTGCATCGCTGCAAACGGTTTGTGGACAGAGCTCCTGCCACTCTCCTAACCGAGGGAGCCCAACGCAGGGTTTCCTGTAACGTTTGCAGACAGCACTGTCTGGTAGCACATCTCTTTCGTTTTCCCTCACCGTTAGCTATACTTTCTAAAGCCGGGGCAACAGGCTCCTGCTGTGACGGACGAGGCTCGCTTACTGCTTGGCATACGCCACAGAGAAATGAGCGCAGCTGTAGAGGCCTAGTCCAAAGAGCTCAGGGACGTCTCAGTCCAAAAGTGGCCTTGCCACAGAGTTCACAGATGTCTTCCAGCCCAGGAAGGAACGCGCTGCTTTAGGACTTGTTTCCTAGGCTAAGCCATGAATTGTGCCATTGCCTTCGTGCGTCCTTCATTTCGCCTACATTCCAGACCCCTGAAAGTAACGGGGGCTTGTCAACGTTCAAGCTCCCTCCTGGGGACAACGCATACTCGTGGAGCGAGGAAGCCTAAGGCAGGCTGCTGGCAGCGAGTTCGCGTTCCTTTGGCGTCTGAACCGAAGGCTTCCGGAAGGTCTCCTGAGAAGCCCCCCCACCCCCCCAATATTTGGCAGGACGTCTACAAGTTTGCCAGGCACAGCGATTCATGGTGTTAGGTCCGATGCACTGAGCGGGCCGTCCTTGAAAACTGCTGTCGTTCTTTTGGAGCTCAATAGGTTCCTTTTCTTTTTGGAGAGAGGCCCTTTCTCTTTCCTCCTCTTACACACAGGGAAACGATTTCCTGGCCATTCGGCTGCTACCCACTCGAGAGAGGGCAGCTTCTCATTAACTTTGGAGAGTGCCCTCCTGCAGCGCTCTCGAGCATGACTGTTCCTTGAACACACTAACCTGCACTCTCCATTCGAGGAGGGAGCGCACTGCCTGGGAACCGTTTGTTCTCTGAGCGGAGTAGGTGGCACTACTGGGCCTGTGTACTTTGTGGTTCACTGTCTTCTGAAATGCTTTCGCCTCGCCATTGTGGGGCATACATTGTGCGGCTCAGCTCCCTTAGGAGTTACAAGTGGTAGAATTACCTTCCGGGGGAACACATCGGTGCCCGGATCACCCTCAAGGTATCACTTTCTTGGCGTGGAGGTACCTTCCTCGAAAGCTGTGCATTGGTAGCCTGTTTGAAGGGGCTCCTCTCTTGACGTGAACGCTCTAGGTCACGCTGATCGACACGGCCGCCGGCTTCTCTGCTCTTTGAGAAGCCTGCCTTGAGGATACACTCAGCGTAGCCTGTGCAAAGTTCAGCCTTCTGTTTCTCTCAACTCACGGCTTTACCTGCCCTCGTCCCCGGGGCAAAGTGCCTCACCACGATTGCGCGCTCTGAGCCCGACGTCCACACATCAATATTCCAAAGCCTTCACAGGCGTACTGCTTCCACTTCCCCTCTGGACGCAGCCTGCCGCCTGGCTGGGGCTGCATCTCTGCAAACGGTTTGTGGACAGAGCTCCTACCACTCTCCTAAGCGAGAGAGTCCAACGCAGGGTTTCCTGTCGCGTTTGCAGAGAGCACTTTCTGGTGCTCCCCTCTTTTTCTCGTCCCTCACCCTTGTCTGTGCTTTCTAAGCTGGGGGAACAGTCTTCTGCTGCGGTGGACGGGGTGTGCTTCCTGCTTGTCATACGCCACAGAGAAATGCGTGCAGCTGTAGAGGACTAGTCAAAAGAGCTCAACGACGTCTCAGTCCAACATTTGGCTAGCTGCAGAGGTCATAGTATCTTCCAGCCCAGGAAAGATTTCGCCGCGAAGGAGATGTTTCCTAGGATAAGAAATGATTTCTGGCCTTGCAGTTGTCAAGCTCGTGCTGACCGTTGCCATCTCAAAGCCTTTCCCCAACAGTCTCCTTGGTTCTGTTTTGTGGAGGCCAGCTCACCTTAACATTACCCTGGCTCACCCAAGGAGCTCATGAAGGGATTATATTCGGTATGCCTGTCACGTCTGGCGTGCAAACCGGGGCCAAAACATGGCCTTGGTTGCCAGATACAACAGTCTTGACTGCACAGGGAGCCTCCAGAGCCTAGGGCCTGTTGGAGGAGGCGTTAGTTACAGTCCAAGTCACTACCGTGATCTCCAGAGAGTCTCACCGCCGCCAGGGAGAATTTTAGTTTGAGAGGGCAGTCTGTTGAAAACGCCTCTGCGGTTCCTTCATTTCTCTTACACCCCAGACCCCTAAAAGTAACGGGGGCCATTCATTCAACGTTCAAAGTCCCTTCCTGCGGACCACACACACTTGTGGAGCGAGGCAGCCTAAGCCGGGCTGCTTGCGTCAAGTTCATGTTCCTTTGGCTTCTGAAACGAAGGCATCCGGTAGCTCTCCTGGAAACCGCACAAATCTTCGGCAGGACCTCTACAAGTACGCCAGGTGCAGCGAGTCATGGTGTTACGTCCCATACTGTGAAAGGGCCGTACTTGCAAAATACTGTCGTTGTTTTGGAGCACCGTAGGTCCCTTTTCTTTTCGAAAAGATGGCCTTTTGTTTCCTCCTTTGGCACGCAGGAGAAAGGACTCCACGGCGTTCGGCCTATAGCCACTCGTGGGAGGGCATCTTCCCATTAACTTTTGAGAGTGCACCCCTGCAGCGCTCTCGATCATGACTGTTCTTTGAACACACTACACTGCACCTTCATTTCGAGGAGGGAACGCACGGCATGGGAACCGTTTGTTCTCTGAGAGGAAGCACTGGCGCCTGTTCACTGCCTTTTGAAATGCTTCTGCCTCGCCATTGTGGGGCATACGTCGTGCCGCTAAGCTCACTTAGCACCTATATGTGCTAGAATCACTCTCCGGGGGGGGGGGGGGGCGGGGAACACATCGCTGCCCAGATCACGCTCAAGGTGTCACTCTCTTGGCGAGGAGGTACCTTCCGCGAGAGCTGCGCGTCGGTAGCCTGCTTGCAAGTGGCACATTTCGCGACAGGACGCTCTTGGTGATGCTGGTCGAGATGCCCTCTGCCTCCCTGCTCTTTGAGAAGCTGCCTTGAGGATACACTCGGCGTAGCCTGTGCAAATAGTACGGCCTTCTGCTTCTCTCAACTAACGACTTTACCTGCCCTCGTCCCCGGTGCAAAGTGCCTAACCACAAGTGCACGCTCTGACCCCGGTGTCCACACGTCAGTATTCCAAAGCCTTCACAGGCGTCACAGACGTACTGCTGCCACATCCTCTCTGAACGCAGCCTGCTACCCGGCTGGGGCTGCATCGCTGCAAACGGTTTGTGGACAGAGCTCCTGCCACTCTCCTAACCGAGGGAGCCCAACGCAGGGTTTCCTGTAACGTTTGCAGACAGCACTGTCTGGTAGCACATCTCTTTCGTTTTCCCTCACCGTTAGCTATACTTTCTAAAGCCGGGGCAACAGGCTCCTGCTGTGACGGACGAGGCTCGCTTACTGCTTGGCATACGCCACAGAGAAATGAGCGCAGCTGTAGAGGCCTAGTCCAAAGAGCTCAGGGACGTCTCAGTCCAAAAGTGGCCTTGCCACAGAGTTCACAGATGTCTTCCAGCCCAGGAAGGAACGCGCTGCTTTAGGACTTGTTTCCTAGGCTAAGCCATGAATTGTGCCATTGCCTTCGTGCGTCCTTCATTTCGCCTACATTCCAGACCCCTGAAAGTAACGGGGGCTTGTCAACGTTCAAGCTCCCTCCTGGGGACAACGCATACTCGTGGAGCGAGGAAGCCTAAGGCAGGCTGCTGGCAGCGAGTTCGCGTTCCTTTGGCGTCTGAACCGAAGGCTTCCGGAAGGTCTCCTGAGAAGCCCCCCCACCCCCCCAATATTTGGCAGGACGTCTACAAGTTTGCCAGGCACAGCGATTCATGGTGTTAGGTCCGATGCACTGAGCGGGCCGTCCTTGAAAACTGCTGTCGTTCTTTTGGAGCTCAATAGGTTCCTTTTCTTTTTGGAGAGAGGCCCTTTCTCTTTCCTCCTCTTACACACAGGGAAACGATTTCCTGGCCATTCGGCTGCTACCCACTCGAGAGAGGGCAGCTTCTCATTAACTTTGGAGAGTGCCCTCCTGCAGCGCTCTCGAGCATGACTGTTCCTTGAACACACTAACCTGCACTCTCCATTCGAGGAGGGAGCGCACTGCCTGGGAACCGTTTGTTCTCTGAGCGGAGTAGGTGGCACTACTGGGCCTGTGTACTTTGTGGTTCACTGTCTTCTGAAATGCTTTCGCCTCGCCATTGTGGGGCATACATTGTGCGGCTCAGCTCCCTTAGGAGTTACAAGTGGTAGAATTACCTTCCGGGGGAACACATCGGTGCCCGGATCACCCTCAAGGTATCACTTTCTTGGCGTGGAGGTACCTTCCTCGAAAGCTGTGCATTGGTAGCCTGTTTGAAGGGGCTCCTCTCTTGACGTGAACGCTCTAGGTCACGCTGATCGACACGGCCGCCGGCTTCTCTGCTCTTTGAGAAGCCTGCCTTGAGGATACACTCAGCGTAGCCTGTGCAAAGTTCAGCCTTCTGTTTCTCTCAACTCACGGCTTTACCTGCCCTCGTCCCCGGGGCAAAGCGCCTCACCACGATTGCGCGCTCTGAGCCCGACGTCCACACATCAATATTCCAAAGCCTTCACAGGCGTACTGCTTCCACTTCCCCTCTGGACGCAGCCTGCCGCCTGGCTGGGGCTGCATCTCTGCAAACGGTTTGTGGACAGAGCTCCTACCACTCTCCTAAGCGAGAGAGTCCAACGCAGGGTTTCCTGTCGCGTTTGCAGAGAGCACTTTCTGGTGCTCCCCTCTTTTTCTCGTCCCTCACCCTTGTCTGTGCTTTCTAAGCTGGGGGAACAGTCTTCTGCTGCGGTGGACGGGGTGTGCTTCCTGCTTGTCATACGCCACAGAGAAATGCGTGCAGCTGTAGAGGACTAGTCAAAAGAGCTCAACGACGTCTCAGTCCAACATTTGGCTAGCTGCAGAGGTCATAGTATCTTCCAGCCCAGGAAAGATTTCGCCGCGAAGGAGATGTTTCCTAGGATAAGAAATGATTTCTGGCCTTGCAGTTGTCAAGCTCGTGCTGACCGTTGCCATCTCAAAGCCTTTCCCCAACAGTCTCCTTGGTTCTGTTTTGTGGAGGCCAGCTCACCTTAACATTACCCTGGCTCACCCAAGGAGCTCATGAAGGGATTATATTCGGTATGCCTGTCACGTCTGGCGTGCAAACCGGGGCCAAAACATGGCCTTGGTTGCCAGATACAACAGTCTTGACTGCACAGGGAGCCTCCAGAGCCTAGGGCCTGTTGGAGGAGGCGTTAGTTACAGTCCAAGTCACTACCGTGATCTCCAGAGAGTCTCACCGCCGCCAGGGAGAATTTTAGTTTGAGAGGGCAGTCTGTTGAAAACGCCTCTGCGGTTCCTTCATTTCTCTTACACCCCAGACCCCTAAAAGTAACGGGGGCCATTCATTCAACGTTCAAAGTCCCTTCCTGCGGACCACACACACTTGTGGAGCGAGGCAGCCTAAGCCGGGCTGCTTGCGTCAAGTTCATGTTCCTTTGGCTTCTGAAACGAAGGCATCCGGTAGCTCTCCTGGAAACCGCACAAATCTTCGGCAGGACCTCTACAAGTACGCCAGGTGCAGCGAGTCATGGTGTTACGTCCCATACTGTGAAAGGGCCGTACTTGCAAAATACTGTCGTTGTTTTGGAGCACCGTAGGTCCCTTTTCTTTTCGAAAAGATGGCCTTTTGTTTCCTCCTTTGGCACGCAGGAGAAAGGACTCCACGGCGTTCGGCCTATAGCCACTCGTGGGAGGGCATCTTCCCATTAACTTTTGAGAGTGCACCCCTGCAGCGCTCTCGATCATGACTGTTCTTTGAACACACTACACTGCACCTTCATTTCGAGGAGGGAACGCACGGCATGGGAACCGTTTGTTCTCTGAGAGGAAGCACTGGCGCCTGTTCACTGCCTTTTGAAATGCTTCTGCCTCGCCATTGTGGGGCATACGTCGTGCCGCTAAGCTCACTTAGCACCTATATGTGCTAGAATCACTCTCCGGGGGGGGGGGGGGGCGGGGAACACATCGCTGCCCAGATCACGCTCAAGGTGTCACTCTCTTGGCGAGGAGGTACCTTCCGCGAGAGCTGCGCGTCGGTAGCCTGCTTGCAAGTGGCACATTTCGCGACAGGACGCTCTTGGTGATGCTGGTCGAGATGCCCTCTGCCTCCCTGCTCTTTGAGAAGCTGCCTTGAGGATACACTCGGCGTAGCCTGTGCAAATAGTACGGCCTTCTGCTTCTCTCAACTAACGACTTTACCTGCCCTCGTCCCCGGTGCAAAGTGCCTAACCACAAGTGCACGCTCTGACCCCGGTGTCCACACGTCAGTATTCCAAAGCCTTCACAGGCGTCACAGACGTACTGCTGCCACATCCTCTCTGAACGCAGCCTGCTACCCGGCTGGGGCTGCATCGCTGCAAACGGTTTGTGGACAGAGCTCCTGCCACTCTCCTAACCGAGGGAGCCCAACGCAGGGTTTCCTGTAACGTTTGCAGACAGCACTGTCTGGTAGCACATCTCTTTCGTTTTCCCTCACCGTTAGCTATACTTTCTAAAGCCGGGGCAACAGGCTCCTGCTGTGACGGACGAGGCTCGCTTACTGCTTGGCATACGCCACAGAGAAATGAGCGCAGCTGTAGAGGCCTAGTCCAAAGAGCTCAGGGACGTCTCAGTCCAAAAGTGGCCTTGCCACAGAGTTCACAGATGTCTTCCAGCCCAGGAAGGAACGCGCTGCTTTAGGACTTGTTTCCTAGGCTAAGCCATGAATTGTGCCATTGCCTTCGTGCGTCCTTCATTTCGCCTACATTCCAGACCCCTGAAAGTAACGGGGGCTTGTCAACGTTCAAGCTCCCTCCTGGGGACAACGCATACTCGTGGAGCGAGGAAGCCTAAGGCAGGCTGCTGGCAGCGAGTTCGCGTTCCTTTGGCGTCTGAACCGAAGGCTTCCGGAAGGTCTCCTGAGAAGCCCCCCCACCCCCCCAATATTTGGCAGGACGTCTACAAGTTTGCCAGGCACAGCGATTCATGGTGTTAGGTCCGATGCACTGAGCGGGCCGTCCTTGAAAACTGCTGTCGTTCTTTTGGAGCTCAATAGGTTCCTTTTCTTTTTGGAGAGAGGCCCTTTCTCTTTCCTCCTCTTACACACAGGGAAACGATTTCCTGGCCATTCGGCTGCTACCCACTCGAGAGAGGGCAGCTTCTCATTAACTTTGGAGAGTGCCCTCCTGCAGCGCTCTCGAGCATGACTGTTCCTTGAACACACTAACCTGCACTCTCCATTCGAGGAGGGAGCGCACTGCCTGGGAACCGTTTGTTCTCTGAGCGGAGTAGGTGGCACTACTGGGCCTGTGTACTTTGTGGTTCACTGTCTTCTGAAATGCTTTCGCCTCGCCATTGTGGGGCATACATTGTGCGGCTCAGCTCCCTTAGGAGTTACAAGTGGTAGAATTACCTTCCGGGGGAACACATCGGTGCCCGGATCACCCTCAAGGTATCACTTTCTTGGCGTGGAGGTACCTTCCTCGAAAGCTGTGCATTGGTAGCCTGTTTGAAGGGGCTCCTCTCTTGACGTGAACGCTCTAGGTCACGCTGATCGACACGGCCGCCGGCTTCTCTGCTCTTTGAGAAGCCTGCCTTGAGGATACACTCAGCGTAGCCTGTGCAAAGTTCAGCCTTCTGTTTCTCTCAACTCACGGCTTTACCTGCCCTCGTCCCCGGGGCAAAGCGCCTCACCACGATTGCGCGCTCTGAGCCCGACGTCCACACATCAATATTCCAAAGCCTTCACAGGCGTACTGCTTCCACTTCCCCTCTGGACGCAGCCTGCCGCCTGGCTGGGGCTGCATCTCTGCAAACGGTTTGTGGACAGAGCTCCTACCACTCTCCTAAGCGAGAGAGTCCAACGCAGGGTTTCCTGTCGCGTTTGCAGAGAGCACTTTCTGGTGCTCCCCTCTTTTTCTCGTCCCTCACCCTTGTCTGTGCTTTCTAAGCTGGGGGAACAGTCTTCTGCTGCGGTGGACGGGGTGTGCTTCCTGCTTGTCATACGCCACAGAGAAATGCGTGCAGCTGTAGAGGACTAGTCAAAAGAGCTCAACGACGTCTCAGTCCAACATTTGGCTAGCTGCAGAGGTCATAGTATCTTCCAGCCCAGGAAAGATTTCGCCGCGAAGGAGATGTTTCCTAGGATAAGAAATGATTTCTGGCCTTGCAGTTGTCAAGCTCGTGCTGACCGTTGCCATCTCAAAGCCTTTCCCCAACAGTCTCCTTGGTTCTGTTTTGTGGAGGCCAGCTCACCTTAACATTACCCTGGCTCACCCAAGGAGCTCATGAAGGGATTATATTCGGTATGCCTGTCACGTCTGGCGTGCAAACCGGGGCCAAAACATGGCCTTGGTTGCCAGATACAACAGTCTTGACTGCACAGGGAGCCTCCAGAGCCTAGGGCCTGTTGGAGGAGGCGTTAGTTACAGTCCAAGTCACTACCGTGATCTCCAGAGAGTCTCACCGCCGCCAGGGAGAATTTTAGTTTGAGAGGGCAGTCTGTTGAAAACGCCTCTGCGGTTCCTTCATTTCTCTTACACCCCAGACCCCTAAAAGTAACGGGGGCCATTCATTCAACGTTCAAAGTCCCTTCCTGCGGACCACACACACTTGTGGAGCGAGGCAGCCTAAGCCGGGCTGCTTGCGTCAAGTTCATGTTCCTTTGGCTTCTGAAACGAAGGCATCCGGTAGCTCTCCTGGAAACCGCACAAATCTTCGGCAGGACCTCTACAAGTACGCCAGGTGCAGCGAGTCATGGTGTTACGTCCCATACTGTGAAAGGGCCGTACTTGCAAAATACTGTCGTTGTTTTGGAGCACCGTAGGTCCCTTTTCTTTTCGAAAAGATGGCCTTTTGTTTCCTCCTTTGGCACGCAGGAGAAAGGACTCCACGGCGTTCGGCCTATAGCCACTCGTGGGAGGGCATCTTCCCATTAACTTTTGAGAGTGCACCCCTGCAGCGCTCTCGATCATGACTGTTCTTTGAACACACTACACTGCACCTTCATTTCGAGGAGGGAACGCACGGCATGGGAACCGTTTGTTCTCTGAGAGGAAGCACTGGCGCCTGTTCACTGCCTTTTGAAATGCTTCTGCCTCGCCATTGTGGGGCATACGTCGTGCCGCTAAGCTCACTTAGCACCTATATGTGCTAGAATCACTCTCCGGGGCGGGGGGGGGGGGGGGGGACGGGGAACACATCGCTGCCCAGATCACGCTCAAGGTGTCACTCTCTTGGCGAGGAGGTACCTTCCGCGAAAGCTGCGCGTCGGTAGCCTGCTTGCAAGTGGCACATTTCGCGACAGGACGCTCTTGGTGATGCTGGTCGAGATGCCCTCTGCCTCCCTGCTCTTTGAGAAGCTGCCTTGAGGATACACTCGGCGTAGCCTGTGCAAATAGTACGGCCTTCTGCTTCTCTCAACTAACGACTTTACCTGCCCTCGTCCCCGGTGCAAAGTGCCTAACCACAAGTGCACGCTCTGACCCCGGTGTCCACACGTCAGTATTCCAAAGCCTTCACAGGCGTCACAGACGTACTGCTGCCACATCCCCTCTGAACGCAGCCTGCTACCCGGCTGGGGCTGCATCGCTGCAAACGGTTTGTGGACAGAGCTCCTGCCACTCTCCTAACCGAGGGAGCCCAACGCAGGGTTTCCTGTAACGTTTGCAGACAGCACTGTCTGGTAGCACATCTCTTTCGTTTTCCCTCACCGTTAGCTATACTTTCTAAAGCCGGGGCAACAGCCTCCTGCTGTGACGGACGAGGCTCGCTTACTGCTTGGCATACGCCACAGAGAAATGAGCGCAGCTGTAGAGGCCTAGTCCAAAGAGCTCAGGGACGTCTCAGTCCAAAAGTGGCCTTGCCACAGAGTTCACAGATGTCTTCCAGCCCAGGAAGGAACGCGCTGCTTTAGGACTTGTTTCCTAGGCTAAGCCATGAATTGTGCCATTGCCTTCGTGCGTCCTTCATTTCGCCTACATTCCAGACCCCTGAAAGTAACGGGGGCTTGTCAACGTTCAAGCTCCCTCCTGGGGACAACGCATACTCGTGGAGCGAGGAAGCCTAAGGCAGGCTGCTGGCAGCGAGTTCGCGTTCCTTTGGCGTCTGAACCGAAGGCTTCCGGAAGGTCTCCTGAGAAGCCCCTCCACCCCCACCCCCACCCCCCCAATATTTGGCAGGACGTCTACAAGTTTGCCAGGCACAGCGATTCATGGTGTTAGGTCCGATGCACTGAGCGGGCCGTCCTTGAAAACTGCTGTCGTTCTTTTGGAGCTCAATAGGTTCCTTTTCTTTTTGGAGAGAGGCCCTTTCTCTTTCCTCCTCTTACACACAGGGAAACGATTTCCTGGCCATTCGGCCGCTACCCACTCGAGAGAGGGCAGCTTCTCATTAACTTTGGAGAGTGCCCTCCTGCAGCGCTCTCGAGCATGACTGTTCCTTGAACACACTAACCTGCACTCTCCATTCGAGGAGGGAGCGCACTGCCTGGGAACCGTTTGTTCTCTGAGCGGAGTAGGTGGCACTACTGGGCCTGTGTACTTTGTGGTTCACTGTCTTCTGAAATGCTTTCGCCTCGCCATTGTGGGGCATATCTTGTGCGGCTCAGTTCCCTTAGGAGTTACAAGTGGTAGAATTACCTTCCGGGGGAACACATCGGTGCCCGGATCACCCTCAAGGTATCACTTTCTTGGCGTGGAGGTACCTTCCTCGAAAGCTGTGCATTGGTAGCCTGTTTGAAGGGGCTCCTCTCTTGACGTGAACGCTCTAGGTCACGCTGATCGACACGGCCGCCGGCTTCTCTGCTCTTTGAGAAGCCTGCCTTGAGGATACACTCAGCGTAGCCTGTGCAAAGTTCAGCCTTCTGTTTCTCTCAACTCACGGCTTTACCTGCCCTCGTCCCCGGGGCAAAGCACCTCACCACGATTGCGCGCTCTGAGCCCGACGTCCACACGTCAATATTCCAAAGCCTTCACAGGCGTACTGCTTCCACTTCCCCTCTGGACGCAGCCTGCCGCCTGGCTGGGGCTGCATCTCTGCAAACGGTTTGTGGACAGAGCTCCTACCACTCTCCTAAGCGAGAGAGTCCAACGCAGGGTTTCCTGTCACGTTTGCAGAGAGCACTTTCTGGTGCTCCCCTCTTTTTCTCGTCCCCCACCCTTGTCTGTGCTTTCTAAGCTGGGGGAACAGTCTTCTGCTGCGGTGGACGGGTTCCTGCTTGTCATACGCCACAGAGAAATGCGTGCAGCTGTAGAGGAGTATTCAAAAGAGCTCAAGCACGTCTGAGTCCAAAAGTTACCGTCCACGTCACTATCTTGATTTGCAGAATGTGTCACTGCCGCCAGCAGAACTGTAGTTTGCGAGCGCACTCCGTTTAGGACGCCTTTGTGCATCTTTCATTTCTCCTGCTTTCCTGAACCCTGAAAGTAATGGGGACTATTCAAAGTCTCTGGGAGACTTTCCAAAATCAGCAGGTGGGTCTAAGACAGGCTGGTTTCAAATTAGTGGTTTTGCCCATCTTCACAGAGTGTGTGGGGTTTTTTTGTGCCCTTTAGATTAGAGTCTCTATTTCCTACATCCCCCTGGGTGTCCGTAAATTAAGCCCTGCTGCCCTTCAAAGCAAATTTCTGGAATTTCATCTTCCCAGTGCAACGTCTCCAGACTGGGGATCCTGTTGCAGGTCTCAGATCCATTGCTCCTTGGCGAAATCTCTGCTGTTGTAACTATCCTCACATTTGTGCTTCCCCTACCTGGAGGTATGGATGTTGACTATTCCACAACTCCATTCCTCCTACCTCTCTCAAGTTTGGTTCCTTCTTTAGATCTTTTCTGCTAAATTAAGGTCTTTGTCATCAATAGTTGCTCTGTAAACAGTTGTAACTTTGGTGTGAAGGAGGTGAGCTCAGGATCTTCCTGCTCCTTCCTCTTGACCAAGCTCCACTTTTTCAGTAATACCTTTTTTCAATTTTTTAATGTTTGTTTTATTTCTCAGAACATGGTTATCCTGATCAATGTTCCATGTGCATCAAAAGGTCTATAGATTCTGCTATTTTGGGCCTAGAATGTTCTGTGAATGCTAATTAGGTCAAGTTGGTTGATAGTTCTGTTCAAGGCATCCATATTTTTACTGAATTTCTGCCTACTTGTTCTTGCAGCTAATGCGAGAAGAGTATTGAAGTTCCAACTATTATTGTGGATTTATCAATATCTCTCTTCAAATCTATTAACTTTTGTTGCATATATTTTGAAGTTTGTGTATGTGTGAAGGTTCATACACATTTAGGATTGTTATGTCTTCTTGGAGAATGGTCCTCTTTTCCATTTGTAATGCTCCACTTTATCCCAGTATTGTTCTGAAGTCTAATTTATTTGAATAAATATGATGACCTCAACTTTCTTTTGGTTACTGTTTTCATGACATCTCTCATATTTTTAAATTTTAACCCAAGGTTTCTCAACCTCGGTACTAATTAAATTTAGGGACAGATAATTCTTTGTTGTGGGGGCTTGTCCTGTCCATTTTAGGATATTTAGCAGTGTCCCTGGCCTCTACCCACTAGATGTGTGTAGCACCTCCTCGTTTTGAAAACCAAAAAAGTCTTCAAACATTGTCAACTGTACCCTCATGAGCAAAATTCCCCCACTCTCCTTTATAACTATTGTTTTAAACTATGTCTTTTTATTTAAAATATGTTTCTTATAGGCCTTATAGATGTTACTTCGATCTTGCTTTTCCCCCAAATCTATTAACAGAGATTATTTAGGCCATTCACATGTACGTGATTATTCATATCATTGGGTTAAAATCTAGCTTCTTGCTGGAGGTTTTCTATTTATTCAATTTGTCTTATTTTTTCCCCTCTTCTTGTGCCTTTATGGATTTAACTTTATGATTTCTCTTCACCTCCTCTATTGACTTCTTATTATTTAAACCTTTTACTTTATAATTCCCCTGTAATGTAACAATCTTATACGTGTATATTCCCAATTCTTCCCTTCCATCTTTTTGCCATTGTTGTCATGCATGTCACTTTTAAATATGCTATAAATTCACAATACATACAACCTTTGTTTAAACAGTTAGCTTTTAGAGTGATAAAAATAAGGAATAAAAAATTTCACTTTGCCTTTATTTATTCTATTTCCAACGTTTTTCATTTCTTTGTGTAGATTCAGTTTTCTGACATATATTGTTGTCTTTCAGCCTGAATCACTTACTTTAAGTTTTCTTGGAGTGATGATGAATACTGCAGATGCCAAGCAGTGACCAACCCTCATAGCTTCCAGGAAGGGTAGCCAGTTGGGAGTAGAGGGGGGAAAAGGTGAGGTGGGTGCCTGGGTTCTGTTCATATGACCCTCCCCACCGAGGCAAGTTATGGAGTAGACATACCTCACATGGCCTGCAGTCCTCCCTCTTCCCCTCCCCAGATCCAGAAGCAAGGAAGGGTTTCTGAGATCTGAGCACAGGAAGTAAACTCTTCAACCAAAGCAGCTGCCTCCAGGAATAGGAGGAGGTGACCTGACGGGCCAAGTCCGCATTACCAATCCCAGTGGGGACATTCCCAGAACTGTACAGACAGGAAATATGGGCACTGCCCTCCTCCCCCTGCTGGACCAGATGCCCTAAACCTGATCTCTCCCAAATGATTATTTTTCTCTTTTCATGTCACCACTGCCTACTTCCCAACACATCCTGTACTCAAGGAAGGTCGGGGTAAGAAGTTGTCTCTGTCCCCCACACTAGGGACAGACAGGTAATGGGAGGGAGGAAGCAAGGGAGGCAAAGACCATTTGCAGCCATCCTACACTCCTGCCTGGTCCAAGTGCTATGGTTATTAAAGCATTTAATTAAAACTTTGTAAAACCATGTTCACCCAATGTTAAAGGATAAATGTAGGGGAGAAAAAGAAGAGAGCAGAGTGAGCCTGGGGGAAAGGAGGGAAAAGGGCAATTATAGAAAAGAATGAGGATGCAGGAAGGGAGAGAGAACCGTCTCTACAAGGTCTGAGGGCCAAGGGCCCAGATGAATGAATGTGCCTGGAAAACCTCTGACTTCCACTCTAAGGACAGGCAGGAGTTCAATATTCAAGTTTCCTGGGCCTGGGACTAGACCCTGCTGTGTCTGATATTTGTGGGAATGGGGCAGGTTCTGCGGTCTGGAAAATGCAGGAGACGGTGTGCCCAGGACAACGTGCCCTGAAGGAGTGTACAAGCTCCAGAGGAAAAGGTGGGATTTGAAGAGTCTAAAACAAAACAAAACAAAACAAAACAGCAAGGGGGAACTCGTGGTTTGCTTTTAGCCCTAAGGAAGAAAATCTATCCTTCACAGGTCCCTTCAAAAACAAGAGACTCAAAGCCCCTGCTCCTGCTCCTGCACTCCTCCCACTTCCCTTGCTTCTGTGCTTTGCCTCTGTGGTGAAAGGGGGACACCAGTACTTCCACCCCACTTCTCTTCAGAGTAACTGCTGCACCTGAGTGTATCTACCACCTCCTTTTTTAAAAAAAAAAAGTTAAACACGGTCCACAGGACTATGATACAACCAAACCTCTACTCTGGCTGACCCCACTGGGATCCTGCCCTGTCAATCTGAAGCCCAAGCACCAATTTTCATCCATTACCTCAGGCAAGTTGAATGTCTCAAGTTTAAGGGTGATAAAAATTAATTCCCGGGCTTCCCTGGTGGCGCAGTGGTTGGGAGTCCGCCTGCCGATGCAGGAGACATGGGTTCGTGCCCCGGTCCGGGAAGATCCCACATGCCGCGGAGCGGCTGGGCCCGTGAGCCATGGCCGCTGAGCCTGCGCGTCCGGAGCCTGTGCTCCACAACGGGAGAGGCCACAACAGTGAGAGGCCCACGTACCGCAAAAAAATAAAAAAATTAAAAAAAAATAATTCCCACAACTGTAATTAGTGGGAGTTTGTGCAGGCAGCACCAAGCATTTCTGGGCACAGAGAGTGGGGATGGCTGCACCTTTAAGCCCATCCTCCACAGCCCCCCTGCAGTTCGTGAGCTCACCTGCAGGCCCCCATGCAGTGTCTCAGTCTTAACTCTGGCCACTTCTCTCCTGTGAAAAAATCCCAGATCCTGGAAGCCAGCCTTGCCCCCACACCTGACCATGGTGCTGGGCCTGGGTCTCTGCCAGGATCCTGCAGTCAATGCTACTGCTTTATCTATTCTGCAAGTAAGAAAAACAGCAGGTTTGAACCACTGAGGCTGTTATTATATTATGACTATTTTTAACTTTAAATATACACCCTGCCAACTTCCAGAAGCAGCAGCCACCTCTTCAGTATGCTCTTGGGGATCAATTCCTGTCTGTTGGTATTTGGTCTTTAGGGATGATGTTCAGGCACCTGCAGCCTCTGGTTAGGGGAGTGTCCCTTGGACTTACAGTGGCATCAGAGGGAAATTTTCATTTTTCATACACTGAATTCCTGTAGGGAGGAAGAATTGCTGAAGTAGCCTTTTTGTTTTCTTTTGGTTTGGTTTGGTTAAAGAAGTGAGGAGTGTTCAACAAGGGATGGGTATATATAGATCACTTTAGTTACTTTCTCTTTTCCTGATTGGGCCAATGTTGGGTTGCATCCCTCTCAGACCCTCCTGGACCGGCCCAGAGGCATTCTCTCCTGACAGAGAACCATTGCCCCCATCTGGCACAGGACCTCCCTCTCAGACTTCTCACTTCCAATGTGGTCTTAGGAGGGCCGAAAAGAGTGTCTGGACGCCCTGCACAGCCTCCAAGGAAGAAGCAGCCGGGGAGGCTCCTTGAATTGAAGGCTTTGCAAAGGCGTGACTTCTGAGTGCGCCCAGATCCCTACCCTGGACCAGGGAGAAGGTTCTGCTGCCAGGAGTGTTCTCTGGCTGGTGCGCTGCTGGAGACACCTAGCTTACCCAGGAAGATGTCAGGAAGTGCACTGTGATTAGGTCTTCAGAGTCTACCGCAAACCAATGAAATACCTCTCCTGGGCGGCCAGCATATACTCAGAGATTCTGTGTCCAGAGTAGCTAGGTTTCAAGGCCAAGGGCTTCTGTGGGTGCCTGTCTTGTGCAGCGGCTGCCATGACCCTCACATTCCTCCTTTTCTGCAAGACTCTCTGCTCCCCACACAAAGGGGACAACGCCTGTAAGTGAGCTCAGAGAGGAGCTCAGCAGAGTGAGGACAAGTCTTTTGAAGTGGGGTGTTGGGGAATCTTCTTTCAGACACTTCTTTTCTTCCTCTGTCAGAGTCTGGGTTAACATGTCCTCTTCTATCTTGGTATGTCTCAATGTCTGACAGGAATTTCTTGGATTCGAGATGAATCTCCAGCTTTTGACTCTCACTTGGCACTAGGAAGATACCCAATAAATGTTTGCATGGAATTCTATAAAGATATTAGAATTCTAGCTTTGATAACTGAGAAGTCTAAGAAAAAAAAGTAGAAATGTTTATAACAACAAAGGGGGAGGTGGTAGTGGAAGTCTTGGGGACTAAGCAGTTTGCCCTACCACATTGCTGTTAGTAGCTTGGTCAGGAGTCAATTCTATCCTCTGCAGATGGGCAAGAGGACCTACTTCTTTGACCTTGGGGTTCATGTCCCTGAGATGGCAGAGTTTATATGGACAAGAAGTTGTCTCTACCCACGTTCCCCCTCACCTCCCTCACCTGACCAGGCTTAGGCTCCAAGCCTGAGTTTCTGAGGTGCCCATGGCTTCCTTACCCTGAGTGCATATGAGCCCATCTCACTCTAGAAAATGCCAGAATTTCCCAGAGGTGTTCTAGCTTCTAGTTGAGATACCCTATACCAGCTCCTCAGGTTTTATTTGCTGGTACAGAGATGCCAGGGCTCAGATGGACCCAGAAGTCCAGCAAACAAATTGATAAGGGCACATTTTGAGCACCCTGAATTTCAAAGCCTTAGGCCATGTGGCTTCCTAGGCTTATCCAGACACTGAAGCCCCCAAAGACCCACACTCACATGCTAACACAGACACAAACACACACACACACCTTCAATGAGTCACCCTGTGGGGCTGACGCCTACCTTATTCCATCTTGGGCTTCTTAGCTGTGTTAGCAGAGTTGTAAAGGACCTCCTAGGCTTTCAGATGCCTAGTATTAAGGGAGTTGAATCTGAGGAGCATGTCATAGGGAGTGGAGGAAGGACCTCCTGGAGCAGGAAACTGGAAAACTCTGAAACTTAATTGACCAAATTCAAAGAACACTGAGTCTCCGAGCTGCTCTTGTTACTGGGACTTTGGGTTCAGCTTTTGTTTCTATCGTGGAAAAGAGTGAGCATTTTAATTCCAGGAGAATTTGGAAAAACCTGGAAAATAGCAGGAGGATTCGTTTGGAGGAACCCCTGGGGGGGGGGGGGAACCCACCCAGTACAGTCTTAGAGCCTGACACTGGGTCCCCTACTCTGGACCCAGCACTTTGAAGGCCCTCTCTGGTCCTCATCTAGCCGCTCCTGTCTCTACCAGGTGAGAATCTTTCAGGGTCCAGGGCGCTTGCCACCTGGATCTGCAGCTCCTTCCCCCGCTTAAGTCTAATACCTAGGTCCCCTGTACCGCTATTCCCTGCCCTAATGGCACTGATCTCGCTTCCTGTGTCTGCAAGACATTCCCAGGTTTCATCCTCCGAAAGGCAGCTGAGTCAAAGAGGAAATTATTGAGCTGAAGGGGGCACTGTTTGCGCAGGTGGACAGTTCAGACAGCGCCTAGATGTGCAGTCTGGGAACGAGTGAACTGAAGAAGTCTCTGGTATAGTAGGGAGCGGACGCCAGTCAGGCAGTGGGCCGGGGTCTTCACGTGTTCTCCCGCCAATCTCGGGAGCCAGGAGCCCCCGGTATGGATGCCCGGAGACCCTTAAGGCCGAGAGCTCAGAACCTAGAGAACTTGTCCTGCGACCGTGAAGGGACCAGGTGTCGTTTGCATTGGGCAGACATCCCGAGGGCTGGAGAAGAGCCAGACGCCGGGACCGAGAAGTGTCTGAAGCACTTAGAAACGCGTTGCTCGAGCTCCCCGGAAGGTAAGGCTGGTAGAGCTAGAAGCGGCCCAGGCCTCGAGTCCCCAGGTGTCTGGGAGGGGTTTCTCACAGGAGCTGAATGTTTTAACTCCTCCGCTTTCTTAGGTCTGGTTGTTTTCATTGCGACGAGCATGCCCCGCCCATTCCCAGCCCAGACCAGTAAGGTCTCCGGGACCGCACCTCCCAGCCTTCTAGGAGCGCCCGAAAACTCCGTGGTTCAGCCCCGCGGTCTTCAGTAGCTTGCAGGAGCGCCCTAATTGTTTCCAAAGTCGCCTGGAGCAGTGCGCCCCGCTACGCCACCCCAGAGCTCCTGCCCCTTACGCCCTGCGCACTCATTTCGTACTCCAAGTCATTTCGTTTTCTGAACTCGGATTTGGATCCTGCTGGGAATGGATCTCCCTGAAAAACCAGGGATTTAGATTTCCCAACGCAAAGAATTCGTGACTTCTTTACCCTCACTTGGCTGCATTTCCCCTTTGGTTGGCGGGTATGAGTGAAGGGATATTGTTGCCTCAAAGGCAGTTATTTTTCTTTTTCAACCCCATTCGGGGCAAAGATTCCAATCTTCTGCCAGTTTGAACTGTAAGGGTATCTCTAATCCCTAGAAGGAAGGACAGGGGAACCCAAAGAGTCGAGGTACGCCTTGCCCTGCCTCTTGGGCTTTCTAAGACCCGCAGGGACGCTGAGATGCCTTGTTAACCTCAGCGGTCTCAACCCCTCAGTTCAGTCGTTGGCACTATAGGCACCAGGACCCGTGCAGGCTGACAGCGAGAGGGGGGCCAGTAGTGCGGAAACACCCTCTGCCTTCCTTCCTTTGCTCGCACCCCTTCCTCTTCCGTAGTGGGTCCGCAAGCCGAGCAGCAGGACAGGAGGCTGAGAAGGGCTAAGAAGACTGGAGTGAAGGGCACAGAGAACTTGACCTCACATGTGCCAGCTCACCACCAGGTGTGATGAGGCCAAGGGGTACCCCGGGTGTGTGCCGCTGCCTGCGTGATCCTAAAAAGCTAGTGGGAGAACCAACCCTCAAATAGAGAACCAAGAATAGATTTTTAAACCTCACACAAATTACTTTGATATATGATAAACGTAGCAATTTGATTCAATGAATAAGATAGTTTATTTAATGAATAGAGCTGGTATATTTTACTATTGGTTTAGAAGAGACTCAGTCCCTTGATTCTCAATTTTATTTTTAAAAAGGAAAAAATATTAGTGTATGTGTTACTGAGTCCAAACTTTCTCTGCTTGCCACATAACAGGCAAATAAATCAGGAGACGAGGTGTTGAGCCAAGGAATGGTAACTTTATTTGGAAAGCAGGTTTCTGAGAAGATGGCAGACTAATGTCCTAGAGTAACATCTTATCAGGGTCTGGATGCTAGCATTTTTAAAGAACAGAGAGAGGGTAGAGGTGAGGAAGTAAAGTAAAAGGCCATAAGTCTTGCAAAATATCTCCTGGTTTTTGGCCATCCACAGGGAGGGGCTGTGTTAATTTCTTCTTTTCTGCAGCCATTCACAGTTGGGCAGGGTCAGGGTGTTTCCCTGTGAGCTGAACAAAGGCACTTTAGTTTAATATTCAGGCAGAGGGGCAGGGTTCCCCGAGGGAGGCCATTACATATGCCTATAGCTATAGACAACAGCCTTTTAGTGATTATAGTAACAAAAAGTAATGGAGAGCAAAGGTTAAAGTAAAAGAAACAGATCCAACATGGGGTCAGATTTTGTTCTTCCCTGTTCTATGTGTATGCCTGTATTTTTCTATGAGCATAATAAGTTGTGGACAGATACACACTACTAATGTTGTTTATCTCATGTTGAGGTGAATTTGCTTAACATGGGGTTTTGTGATTAATCCAGGTTAATATGTATAAATATATATTCATGTATAATATATATTCATCTATATGTCTTATATGTATATAAATCTTTTGGGTTGACTGTTACAAAGACACTATATAACTTTTGTAATTTATAAAACTCTTATTAAGATTTGTTTCATAAAAAAATACCAAGATGTTTCCTGAGGAACATAAGAGAAATCTGGAAAAAAATAACAAGCTACACTGATATCAGACTAGAGAAGCTAATTGGTGGGAAAGAATTAGGAGTCTACAACTGTCCCATATGAGATCTTAGTGTGGAAAAATGTTGTTACAAATCAATGTTAGACTGTTAAATAAATTATATTGGAAAAACCAGCTAGCTGATTGAGGGGAAATTGGATGACTAATTTACTGCACAAACTAAAATAAATTTAAGATGATTCATGGCATAATATTTTGATCCAAATAATGAGGAAAACATGGGTGAAGCCAGTAAAATTAAGGGGAGATTTCTCACTTGGGGTTCCTCAAGCACTAATAAGAGATGACTAGATCAATACACAACTCAGAAAAGCAATGCAGAGGAGAAAAAAATGTAAACTGCCAATAAACGTGAAACTTTTAAACTTTCACTAGCAATCGAGTAAATGAAAACTGAAAAAATAACCAACTAGGAGACATCACTCTCAGTTAAAAAATTGTCCAAAATGATCAATGTCGATAAGGATGTGCTGAAACTGACACTGACATTTTGGGAGGCATGCAAACCAGTATTATCTTTCAGGAAGGCAGTCTGGCACAAGGGGATAATTATATGGAAATGTAATTGTGCATCACAGAGGTTTCAATTCCAGACTTTTAAAATATAATACATACAAAAAACTGCAAATAAAATCCCTAGAGGCTTGTTTACTCAGAATTCTATGTATCTGCTCATAAGTGAGGTAGACCTACATATAAATAAGTAAATTATGAGTAAAATAAGTACATTATAAGAAATATGGTATATAAATGGCAAACCAACTAGGCCACAGCATGTTTCTGTTAGGAGAGCTCAGACTAAGGCACTTCACAGCAGTTTCTTTCCTGGGAATGACCTCTTATGAACCTCAAGACTCACGGATTGCTCTTGGAAATGTTTGTATTTAATCAAAATATTTCTTCTCTATCACAAACTGAAACTGAGCCCCTCTAAAATTTAGTTCCCTTTGTGAGTTTATGATTAAGCTCTCTACTCAAAACTTTATTCCCTTGTTTGCCTCTTCTGACCTCAATCATGTGTTAACTGAACACGAATCAAACAGAATCAGATGACTAAAATTGCTATTGTCTATAACATCATTAATGTACTAAAATTGCTGTTGTAGATATCATCATTAACACACAAACTCAGGATGTTTCTCCAGAGCAGGATGAGCTCACAGATCCCCCAGGTGGCTAGAGAATTGTAAACTGGAAACATCCTGACTTCTACAACTGTGCTTAAGAGATGTCACAAGACGATGATTAATTCCAACTTCTTTTTTCTTCTTCTTTAAAAACACTCCCAACTCAAAGGCCAGGTTGGAGCAGATCTGAGGCTTGTCTCCCACTCCCTTGCTTGGCGCCCTGCAATAAACCCTTACTTTACTGCAAACATCGGCTGTCAGAGTTTGGCTTTCTGTGCTGCAGTCACAGGAGCCCTTGCTCAATAACAAAACCACATGCAAGTTATATTGAAGGTAACATTGAAGACTCTTACAGGCTTAGCAAATCAGGTATTATTTATTTATTGCTTATAAGACACTGGAGAGCTAATATTTGATGATCAGATTTACAAAGTCTGTTGGAAATGGGAAAGGCTGGAGCTAAGGGAACCAAGGAGGAGAATTAATCAGAAAACGTGAGGCCAGAAAAAGCAAAGTGTCTGCTGGAACAGAAAGGAGAGGAATAAATTCAAGAGCTATTTCCAAGACAGAGTAAACAAAACTTAATGATGGATTCAGATGGTGGTGATGGGGAAGGGTTGTATAGGTAGACTTTAAATAAAAAGCCTTATTGAAATCAGCTAGAAACAATGGGGTGAAGGTCCTCAACTGTGATCTCAATGAGTGAAGTCCCAAAAGTTCTATCCCCTTCAACCATTTCCATCCACCAGCAGCAACCACTGCTTCCCTCAATGCCACTTTTCCACCAGTCACCTCCACTGGGGCTTTTTACCTATATCTTCCAGTAGTTTCACCTCCTTAAATTCACTCAGTTAATCAGCACAGTGAGCCTTCATCATGAGCTCCCATTTTAACATTCCCAGTCTCTGAGCTGTCCCTCACCATATTTCTACTTCACCCTTAGAAGGAAAGGAAACCACCCAGTTTTCTCTGTTTTGTGAGGGCCACAGGCTGGGAAATTACCTTATCAGTACTTGTTTAACTTTAGTTCCAGGACTTTGGTGGCTCAAGGCTGAGGGGAAGCATGGGTGGGGGTGGAGGGCAGGGCAGATGACCAGCAGGAGTTGGGTGCAGGGTGGGGTACCAGTCTTCAGACTGGTGGGGTCGAGCAAAGGAACCACCACTAGAGGGCTGGGAGGGAAGGGCATGGTTGTAGGGGTGAGGGAAGCAGGTCATTGAGGGAGGTGGTGTTGGGTAGGAGTAGGGGCAAGCAGGGCGCTCAGGCAAGAAACCGGAGAAGGTGGCAGGAGACAGATGGGCCAGTGGCTGGAGCAGTGACCTCTCTTGTTTCCTCTGCTTAGCTCTGCGGTTCTGGAACCAGACCTGAGGAGGGAGAATAGCCACATCAGAGCCTCTCTCTCAAATAGGTGGCATTGTCATATGCGGCTACAGACGTATAGGGCATAAGACTCCCCCACATCCCCAGAGGAAGTAAAGCTCTTGCAGAAGGCATAGTTGAACCAGGACTAGTGACAAAGCAAGACCCACACCATTCCCCCATTCCATGTCTAAATTTGCCCTGCTACAACTTTGGGTGAGTAAGAAATGTCAACTTGTAAAAAGAAAGAGATAAACATGACACAGTGGCATTTCACCTCCACAGAGAATGGGAAATTTCCGCTAGGGTTATTAGAGACTAAGACTATGGATGAGTTTAATTGTTACAGACCAGGTTAGATTTAGGGTACAGTTTATTCTTAAGATTAACTAACTCTATGGTTAGAATTGAGCATCAGGTTGAGTTTCAAGGCCATGGTTAGGGACAAGGTTGCATACGTGTGTGAATAGTTAGGATTGAATTTCTGTTGGAGTTCACATCACTGTTACGGTTGGGGTTTGATATTGAAATTCAAGTTAGATTAGGTTAGCTCCAAGGTTAAACTCAAGTGACATTCCTGATGTAGATGAGGTTATGCTGACTCTTGGGTAAGACTCTGTTCTGGTGAACATTTGGGTTAGGGTTATAGTGCCCTGAGAATTTATGCCCCAGTAGTTGCCAATCACCGAATCTGCATTTCTTCAGGGGATGGTAGGGGGAGGATCCTGGGCCATCACCTGGATTCTGGCCTCGCTGAGGCCTGTGTCCCGGGCGAGGCCTTCTCGGGCCCAAATGTCAGGGTACTGGTCCCTCCCAAAAGCTGACTCCAGCTGTTCCAAGTGCGCTGGACTGAAGGTGGTGCGGTGGCGGCGCCGGGAGTGTGGGCGACCCCTCTGTTCTCCTTGCGAGCAAAGACTTGGTCTCCCCACTCTTACACCAGAGAGGTTCCTGTAGGGCTGAGTGCTCATGTCTGAGAAGGAGGGGGGAGGGAGAGTTTGCTGCCGCATGGACCACCCATCCATCCCAGACCACATATGCTGGAACCCCCAGATTCTACTAGGACCCAGTGTGTTGCTCATACACTCTGCCCTGACCAGAAATTCTTCAGCTTTCAGAATTAGCTGAATCCAGCTCAGCCTTGGCCCTGCTTCACTTCTGAGTCCCCTAACCCATGCTGCCCTCTCGACATGAAGTCCGCCCCTCAGACTCACTTGTCCTGAGCACTCACGCTCCCTCTGCCTCACTTCTGCACCTTGTGCCCACTACCTATTACACACCCCCGGATGCATCCCCATGTAAGGCATGCCCCTCCATAGCCTTTCACCTCTCTCAGCACACATACCACCTTCTTGGGTCTCACCCTGTGGATCTCCTATTCACTCTGACAACCTAACAAACTGCCCAGGTCTCTGTCTAAGACCCCTATTAGTTGCTCCCTGCTCTCATGGTTCACATGCAACTTAAACCTTTATATTGTTCCCATTGTCCTATTCCCTCTACCTGGGAAGATGAAACATTCCTCACTCTTCTACTCAGACACACCCTCCTCACACATACATTTCATCTTCTCCCCTATCCCAGTCCTGGCCTGGCCACCAGGCTGCAGGAACCTGAGCTCGTGGGAAAGGCTTGCCTCTTCTCCCTACAGGCTCACTAAGCCCCCACACTAATTAGTCTGAGAGCCAGCTAGGGAATAGAGAACAGGAGCAAAAGGAAACACCTGGGAGGCACACACAGAGAAAAGATATCTGGAGGATCCCATCCCCATGGGGACCCAGTGAGTAGTCCCTACCCAGTGCTCACTGACCACCTTAGCCCCCTGCTCTCCTCGGATCCAAAGCCCTGGACCCTCCAAATCTCTTCCTTGGAGAAAACAGTGCAGTGGGCAAACTGAGGTCAGGAGTGAGGAGACAGATTTCAGCTCTGCCTCTGCCCCTTCCTCATCAGTCAGGGCCTCAGTGTGCCACTCTGTAAAGCAAAGGAGTTGTATCACCCCATGTATTCTAAGACTCCCTTGTTTTAAACATTCTAGGATTCTGTTTTTTTATTTCTCCTCTTCACTCTCCTCGTGGCGAACCATTGGCCCATGGAGCCTGGGCATGGAGAATGCACACCTGCTGCTTCCTCAGGACCACCCCAGAGATTCACTCACCCACCGTGGAGGTCGAAGTCCCAACGGCTGCGTAGCCCTCGGGCCAGAGACTGCTGCAAACTCGCCCCTTCTTTTGTTTACCCTGCTCACTCTTCCCTTCTGCATCCATGGCTCACAACAAAGACCAAAGACAGCCCAGTCTCGTGTCCCTGAGTCTCTGATTTTGGATCAGTCTTTCTCTGGTTCTGTTCCCCTCTATGCCTTGTATATCACTGTTTTCCCCCTGTCTATACCTCTCTCTGAATCTCTCTCCCTGTGTAGCTATAGATAGAACTTTTTCCCCCTCTCTCCTTTTTTCTAACTTTTATTTCTATTTCTAATTCCCCATTCCTTTGCTTATCATCTCATTCTGCCTTGTCCTCACCCTGTTTCTCTTAGTCTCCACTTTTCTCCCCCTGCCCCTTCTCTCTGGGATGCTGTTCTCTCCTTTTGCTCTCAGCTGCCTACTTTCCCAGCTTGCAATCCCACACTAACTCTTTCTCCCTGAGCCTTGGAGGAGTGACCTGTTCCTCACCCCTGTGGGCCCATCCAATCATTGCCTGGTCACCAGAGCCCTCATCATCAGGGGAGGATCACAAGCCGGATGAAGGAAGGTGCTCTGTTGGAGGGTCCAGGGACTGGGGCCAAGAGCTCATATTCCCAGAGGACCAAATTCTTTTGTCCTGTTAAATCGCCTCCTGGGAGCAGGCAGGGGAAGGAAGAGAAAATACATTCCTCTTGAGACCCCTCCTCAGAACCTCATCATGAGAGGAGAAGGAGAGGGTGTGCAAATGGAGACCAGGAGTAGGGCCTGCCTTGTGTCTCGGTATGTGGGTGATTCCCAAAAACTTCTTTCCAGGAAACTAAAAAACTAAAAAACACAAGTACATTCTGGCCCCTCATAGATATCCTGATTCTCAGAATACACTGGACACCCCGTCAGGACAACCTGAACCATAGGATGAGTCTCCTGGACACCACAGTTCTCAAGTACTTTCTGCTTTCCTCTCCGAAATGTCACCTTCTCATTCACCCAGAATCCCCCAGGACTCCATGACCTTCCAAGGTCACCCAGCTATTCAGAGAGCACTTACCTCAAGAGCATCTGTATTCTAGGTGCATCCTGATCTCCCTGGACCTCAGGACTCTGCAGAAGACTGAGATTCCCATGACATCCTGACCACCTGATTCTTCAAGGAAACCCTGACATACCCAGCATCCTTGAGCAGTCAGGACACCCTGATACATGCAGTACTCTGCTTCTTGAGATTACTTAGATCTAAGAAGTACATTCTGACATCCTTGGGACATCCTGACCCTTTAAAGACAGCACAATACCCTAGGACTCTAGGGTCCTTTAGGACACACTGAAACCTAGAGCATTCAACCTCAACTAGGAGATTATCCCTGTCCCCCGCCATGAAGTTCTGAAGTGTCAGAATAGACTGAATCAATGAGGGCACCCTAATCCCCTTGGAACACACTGTACTCATAAGACTGTCTGATCCCCAAGGTTATGATAATCCTTCACACACATCCTTTAAAAGAACAATTTAAGACAGAAAAACATGGTAATCTTCCAGGATCCTGAGGAAAGCCATGGATCAGAAGTATAAGTAACACATGAGAGCTTGTTAGAAATGCAAAATTTGAGGCCCCACTTCAGTCCTACTGAATCAGCATATTCACTGTAACAAGATCCCAAAGAAAACTGACTGTACACTTGTCTTCATCAGCTCTGGCTGCCATAACAAAATACCAAAGGCAAGGTGGCTAAAACAACAGATATCTATTTCTCACAGTTCAGCAGGCTGAGAAGTCCATGATTAAGATGTCAGTTGATTCAGTTTCTGAGAGCCTTTTCCTGGGTTAGACAGCCACCTTCTGTGTCTTCACAAGACAGAAAGAGAACTCAGTCCTGGTCTCTTTTCTATTCTTATAAAGACACTACTCTCATCTTGGGGCCTCACCCTCATGATCTCACTTAACCCTAATCACCTCCCAAAGGCCCCACCTCCAAATATCATTGCATCACATTGAGGTTAGGACTCAACATATGAAGTGGTAGGGAGACACAAACATTCAGGTCATAACAACATAAAAGTCGAGAAGCACTGATTCAAATGCCAACCCCTCTCCCCCTACCCCAGGGTATACTGTGACCTCCTAGAGAAACCCGAGCTGCATGACAGCTCTGCCTCCCAAGATTCAAGTAGTCAACTTGGATCCACAAGCACACACTGAATTCCAATACTCTTGCTGCCTGAAAATAGCCTAACCCTATAAGGGAACTCTGACCAGCCATCCAAAACAGCCTGATGATCCCAGGACACTCTGATATTACAAAGAAACTCTGACCTACAACCCTGCTCCCCAAGACATTGAGACACTACAGGTTTGACTTGACATCCCAAGATACCATTATTTCCTAGGAGGCTGAGGAGGAGTTTGTTTTCCAGGGCATCCTGATTCCCACTCCCAACCCTGACCTCCAAGGAAGCCTGATACCCAGGGTTCTCTCACCCTACAAGAGTCAGGATGGTGTGGTGGGGAAGAATACAGGTTCTGAAGCCAGGCTGCCCTGGGTTCAAATATCAGCTATACCACTTACTAACTATATGAAACCGGGCTCATTACTTTTTATCTGCTCCTCAGCTTTATCATCAAGGGATAATAATAGTCAATTCTCTTTATATAAGTAGTTTTGTTCCATAAAGTCATGATAAACACTGAATTAGTGAATACTGAACCGCATGCTGCAGAGAGGTTGGGCCCATGAGCCATGGCCGCTGAGTCTGCGCGTCCTGAGCCTGTGCTCCGCAACGGGAGAGGCCACAACAGTGAGAGGTCCGCATACTGCAAAAAAAAAAAAAAAAAAAAAAAAATCTTTGGGAACTTGGATTACATAAATATGTCTTAGCTATGACACCAAAAGACCTTATATAAATGAACAAACAGGTAAATTGAACATCAAAGTTAAGAACTTCTGCTCTTCAAAATACACTGATAATGAATTAAAAGACAAGTTACATACTGTAAGAAAATATTTGCAAATCATATATCTAATAAGAACATTTATCTGCTAATTCATATATCTGATAAATGATAACTATGCCCAATATACAAATTCAAGAATGTAAAGACAAACAATGTAATTTTTTAAAATGCAAAAAATTTGAACAGACAATTCACCAAGAAATATATGCAATACAGCCACCTTGGAAAAGAGTTTGGCAGTTTCTTAAAAATGTTAATTTCTTAAAATGATCCAGACTTTCCTCTTCTAGCTAATTAATCCAAGAGAAGAAAAAGCATTGATCCATACCAAGTCTTGTAGTTGAATGTTGCTAGCAGCTTTATTTCTAAGAGACGACACAAGTCTTCATAGACAGGAGCTTGTATGAGCAGTTGTGGTATAGCCGTGAAATGGAATATTACCAGCAATAAAAAGGAATAAACTACAGCTACAGCATGGATGAATCTCAAAACAATTATGCTAAATTAAAGAAGCCAGACAAAAGTGTACATGTTATTTCATTTCTGCAAAACCCAAGAACAAAAGTTGGCAAAGCACAGCCTATAAGCAAAATCCAGCCCTCTGCCTTGTTTTTTCTTTTTTTTAACAAGTTCTTTAGAACATAGCCATCATCATTCTTTTCATATCTATGGCTGCTCTCCTTCTACAATGCGAGAGGTGACATTGCAACATCTTAGAGTACTCAGTAACTGGCATTTTACAGTAAAAATTTGCTGACTCTTGCTTTAGTGTACGTGTTTAAGTACATAGAAAATACAATGGAATCTACAGAAACATTCCTAGAATTAATAAGCTAATTTCAGAGTACAAGGTAAATACGCAAAATCAACTCTGTTTCTATATGTTAGCAATACAAGATTAGAATTTAATCCTCCCCAAATTAATCAACAGATTCAATACAACCCAATCAAAATCTTAACAATTTTAAAGAAATCAACAAGCTGATTTAAAGGTTTATAATGAAAAGCAAAGGACCTAAAATAACATAAAACCTTGAAAATGAAGATCAAGTTCAGATCACTTACATTATTGATTTCAACATTTAACAGAAAGATTCAATAATCATGACAGTATGGTATTGGCGTTAGAAAAACATAGAAATGAATGGAACACACAGAAACTCCAGAAAGAGAATTGAATTTCAACAAAGGTGCAAGTATAATTCAATATGGAAACAGAAATCTTTTTAGCAGGTGATGCTGGAACAGCTGGTTATCAGTATAATAAAAACTAACTCTATTTTTTACCTCACATCATATTCACTCACGGAAATGAATCAGAGTTAAAGACAAAATTCTATTAAACTACTGGAAGAAAACATGGTACAAAATATTTGTTACACTGACTTAGGCAAAGATTTCATGAATAGGACATAAAAGCATAACTTTAAGGGGAAAGAGTGATAAGATGAACATTAAAATTAATTTTTTCCCTTCATAAGGCATAAGAAAATTAAAAGCAAACCAGAAACTGGGAGAAAATATTTGCAAAATTTACAATTGAGTCCAGAAAGAAAACAAACTTACAACTGAAAAATGAGAAGAAAAACAACTCAATAAAACTCCGCAAACAACCCATTAAAAATGGGGAAAATATATCAACATAACTTCACAAAAGAAGATATATGAATAGATGATAAGTATAATATGCTCAACATCACTAGTTAACAGGAAAATGCAAATTAAACCCACAATGACATATTATTATACATTCAGTAGAATAGTTTATGTTAAAAAGACTAACAATACCCAGTGTTGATAAGGATGTGTAACAATTAAAACTCTCAAATATTGCTGATAGGAATGCAAACTGTACAGCTATTTTTTGCAAAAACAGTATTGCAGTATCTTATAAAGTTAAAACATTTACCATAAAACCCAGTAATCACATTCCAAGAAAAATGAAAACATATGGCCACACACAAACTTCTACAGAAATGTACATGGTGGTATTATATACACATTGTATACCTATATAGAGCTATGCATACATATTTATACATAATAGTTCTAAACTGGAAACAAACCAATTTCCTCAACTGTTGAATGGTTATAAAAATTGTGGATCTCCTTGCTATGGAATATACTTCACAGGAATGAAAAGGAACACAATGTTAATAAATGCAACAAATTTGTGATACATTGACAACATGGATTAATCTCAAAAGCATTATGCTAAGTGAAAGAATTCAAACACAAAAGACCACATACTGTATGATTCCATTTATATTAAATTCTAGGAAACACAAAAGTGTAGTGGAAGAAAGCAGATCAGTGATTACCTGATCATGGGAGGGTGCTAACTACAAAGGGAAACAAGAAAACTTTTTAGGGTGATATAACTGTTGTGTTTCTTATTGTGATAGTGGTTACATGACAACATGATTTTAAAATTCATTGAAGTGTAACTTAAATGGGTAATGTTTATTATCTATCAATTATAACTCAACCCCCCCCAAAATTAATTTCACAATATGGGAAGAAAAGAGACATAAAAATTAAGCAAATGAAAAAAAATGCAATTATTTTTTAAAAATAGGCAATTATTAACTTCAGGAACATTCAAAAGTTGTGCAAGGAAAAACAAAAAAGATTAGTACACTGACAGTGTATAACAGAGTCAGAAAGTCAATAATAGATATTGACATACCTCCAAATTGTGATGTACCTATAATTGGAGCATTTGAGGAAGAGGAAAAGGGATGGTGAAGTGGTATTAACTCATCATCTGTCAAAATGGGAAGACAGTGTATTGTAAATCAATGAACAAAAATAGCATTATAAGCATATTATTTAGAAACATATAAAAGTATATTGGGAAGTTGGATCATGGAGTGGAAAGATAGGTAGGAACTACCTTTCTCATTTAAAGACGTTTAACTTTTAAAGCTATGTTAATATATTTATTTGACTAAAATAATTTTAAAATAAAAATTATTGATTAAATACTTGACTTATTCAGTTTTTATATTCCTTTATTATTAATAAGAGCATTTAAGGCTATTTTCGCGTAGATTTTTATATTTTTTTCTCTAATTTATGATGATTTGGTTTTTGTTTTGTTTTGTTTTGTTTTTGGCGTAATGTAGGACTATTTGCCATGCCCCGAGGCAATACTTTCCATTGAAATCGCCTCATGGGTTCCTTAAAATTTAAGGAAGGCAAGCTAAAAGCAAAATGTTTTCTATCTTCAGGAAACAAAGAAATAGTGAAAAAACAATCTTTTAAATCTATAACTAAAAGATGATAATTGTGTGGTATGACTGTTGGAGAGGGTAGGCCTGGTTGAAGAGTTCCCATTATTAGCATAGTTTTATTGACAGCTCTTAGATCCTGTAATAACCTATGTTTTTCAGATTTTCTTTGTCTTTTTTTAATGGTGATTTTTTTTTACATCTTTATTGGAGTATAATTGCTTTACAACGGTGTGTTAGTTTCTGCTTTATAACAAAGTGAATCAGTAATACATATACATATGCTCCCGTATCTCTTCCCTCTTGCGTCTCCCTCCCTCCCACCCTCCCTATCCCACCCCTCCAGGCTGGTAAATGTTTTAACTTTCTGTAAGAGTTGCTCCACGTGTAGATGTATTTCTGGTGTATCTGTGGGGAGGAAGGTGATCTCCGCGTCTTACTCTTCTGCCATCTTCCCCTCCCTCTCTGCCATATTTTTAAATTAACTACTTGATCTATCAAATTCTGGGAATTGTATATTAAAATCCATCATTAAGACAATCAACTTCTTTAAAAAATTTTTATAAACTTTTGCCTAACCTATCTCTATTATGCATTGCTTACATTGCTATAGCAAACAGTTGCTACATTGTTTTGTTTGATTTCATAACTGTGATTAAGTTTTATGAATTTGTCCTTTGTTATAAAATATTCCTCTTTTGTGATTTATCCCTGTAGTTGACTTAATTATTGCTTTGTCTGTAATTAATCACGCCACCAATGTTCTCTAATTTTTGCACTTGCCTAAAACATCTTTGCCCAATTTCATATTTGTGTTCTTTCTTTTTTAAAAATTGGTTTTAAAACTCACTTTGTAAAAATTTTGCTATGTATATGCACACAAATAGAAACTTAAAAATACACACCCAAGTTCAATAGCCAACAGATATTATTTAGATGACCACATATATAGCCCACACCCAGTATTCCCTACCCCCGTCCACAGGCCAGCATTTCTAAGTGGTACCTCTGGTTTCCTATGTCAGGTACACAGCAACTATTACAGAGATTAATTGAGACAGAATTTAGGTTCTGTTCTTAGACATTACTTTCTTACTATAAATTGACAAACATTTTATTTGAAAGAAGAAAGAGTACAGAGTCCTAAAGACTTAAGGATTATACAAAAGGGAGTCCCTGTAGAATAAAGAATGGAGCTACCATGAATATCTGTGGTCCAATTTCACTGGCTTCACAATTTTTCTTCAGGTTAATTCTGAGCACAGAGCAACGGACCAAGTATATTTTGTCTGTGACATGGGCATGAGATGTACTTGATGCAATGGGAAGCAACAACTCTGAGCACTAAACTGATTTCCCCTCAGGCTGAGATATCTGTATCCAGAGAGGATAGAAACAAAGAACAGTTAGTAAGTGTGCCTTTAATGAGGAGCTGTGGGGAATCCACCTTAGAGGCACCTGTCTGGATCTAAGTGTTCTCCAGTGAGAAAAGCTTTCTTACTCCCCCACTAGCTGTGACTTTCTCGTGATTCAGGGTCAAGCAAGGAGCCAGTGGAGACAGGGGTCCCATGATAGCGTCAAGCAAGGAGCCAGTGGAGACAGGGGTCCCATGATAGCGTCAAGCAAGGAGCCAACGGAGACAGGGGTCCCATGATAGCCTCTCACAGCAGCAGAGCAGCCAGGTAAGAAAATCTTGGAAAGCAGGTGAGGACACAGATCTCCAACAAAGACAGATTCACACAGACAAAAACACATACATTTACATTTGGAGAAACACACACTAAATTCTTCAGCATCTCACCAAGTTCAAACGGGAAACATCACCTGGTTTAACATGTACAAGCCTTTCCTCTTTCAGGATGGACTGCCCATTACAGAATAGAGCAAGCATGTTTCCAAGGTGGAAATAGAAAATTAAGCAGTGGGAAAGGAAAGAGTTAACTAAGGGCAGCAGTGCTAAGATCAGTGATGGCAGGCTCTTCGAAATTCTGGCCAAAGCTCCAAGCCAAGAGCCACCCTCCTTCCTCACAAAAGAGACTCTTCTGTCAGACATTCAAGACCCTCTTATTCTGCCCTTAATCTCCACCGTTTTATTAGTTGCTTCCCTGTGTACCTTCATTCTGGTCTATGACCACATTACAGAAGTGTCTCAGAAGGAGGTTGCTTGGATGCTACATGGAACCCCACAGAGGGGGTCAGCTTGACCTGGGGTCCAGGCACTAAGCATCCTCAGTTTTAAGGTCCAGGAACACAAACACTCAATGCTGCAAAACATCAGATGTCTCAGAGACAGTCACAAACTAAAGAGACTTGCAAGGGAGTATGAAACCAGGCCCTCTTACCATATTGACTTGGGGGTTGGGGGCAACGTTGATTGTACTCCTGATAGGACTATCCCAGCAAACATTGACAAGAAGTGGCTAACCTTAATGCTGGCAGATCTCTCGACATAGAGTCTGGGTTATTTAGAGCCTGTAGACCTGTTTTTGCCTTTGCCAGTTCCCAGACAATAGGAAAACCCTACCACCATCCTGCTATACGACTTTCACCTTCTACTACCATCTCCATTACGGGAAATAGCTTATAATTAAGACCCTAATATCAATATCTACTCTTTGGAGCACAATGATAAAGTTGGCACAAATATTGTTTTGGTTTTTCCTTGATGCAACCTCTGTACCCCCCACTTCTACATTCTACATCCTTTCCCTGAAGTACCTTCTTTCAATAGCTCTGGGTACTGCCAACTACTGCCTTTCTACCTTTTAATTCTGTGATATAATTTGTAGGAAAAATGGCTTCAGATCTCAGAATTTTCCATTGGTTTTACTAATTTAACTCTCAAAATGCTAGGATAATTTATAGTCACCATACTATATACATCCTGCAACCACTCTCCTAAAAGTATAGCCTGTGACATCCTTTATCTCAGTCAGTCAAGACATTTAACCTGTAAATCTCCTCCCCTGAAATGCCATCTCCTCTCCTCTTTACTATTTGAATACTGTGAATTCTTACAGATTCAAAATACTCTGACTCTTCCTGACTGCATTAATTCCCTAAGGCTGGGATTATCACTTGGATATGCCCCATGACTTTACTTTCTTTATGAATCTCATTTTCCTCTTTAAAAATAATACCGAATACCAGTGATCCTGTTTTGGCAAGCACAGGGAGAAAAGAAGTCTCTTCATAGAATCCAGTACATTGCAAACTCACTAGCATGCTTAGCTCATCCAAGCCAATATTTGTGAGCTACTGCAATGACATTTTGATGCTATCCAGTTACAAGGTTGAGGGAAAACTGCCAGGCAGATCCTTCAATGCCTAGAAGTAGTATAATCCTGAGAAAATAAGAGAGATCCAGAATGAATTTGAGTGAGTTGTATAAAGTTATTCTGGTAAAAGAACTTACAACTTTAAACAAATAACTAAATCTCATTGCTTCATTCTTCCCTTCTGCTTAATGAAGCTTGTTATTTTTTAAATTTACATATTTCAAATCTGTAAGAAAGGTATGTAAAGCAGGAAGACACTGCCTGGCACTTGGTTATAGTCTCAATAAATGGTTGATAATTGAAACTTGGAAGTAAAACTAGGGAGGAATATAAAGAAAAGGGCATTTCAGCTGTTTCAAGACTATAAATGGTATGCGTTCTTTCAATCTAATCTGTCATCACCTAATTTCTCTGAATTCCAGATTCTTCATCTCTGATTCTTCTTCTCAGGGTCCTCATTTATGAATGATGGATTACTGAAGTTCCCTGGTGGCCTAGTCGTTAGGATTCCAGGTTTTTACTGCTGTGACCCAGGTTCAATACCTGGCCGGGGAACTGAGATCTCACAAGCCATGTGAGACGGCAAAAAAAAAAAAAAAAAAAAAAAAAAATATATATATATATATATATATATAAATGATATGGATTAAAAGAAATTGTGTATGTGAAAATAACTTGTATATACCAGATATTCATTAACTGTTAGTTAAGTATGAATTAAGCTGCATGAAATCAAAGATAATTAAACACAAAATAAAATTATAGAAATTAACCAGCTATTTATTTCATTAAAACTCGTTTTCATAGAATTATTTAATGTGAATTAATTCTCAATGACAAAACAGTATCATTAAAAATTTGCTCAAATTATGACATTATCAATCTCATCTACTTTTATATTTGAAATGTTATTAATTAAGAAATAAATTTTGGATCTGGTACCATTAACAAATTGTAGGGCTTCCCTGGTGGTGCAGTGGTTGAGAGTCTGCCTGCCGATGCAGGGGACATGGGTTCATGCCCCGGTCCGGGAAGATCCCACATGCCGCAGAGCGGCTAGGCCTGTGAGCCATGGCCGCTGAGCCTGTGCGTCCGGAGCCTGTGCTCCGCAACGGAAGAGGCCACAACAGTGAGAGGTCCTCGTACTGCAAAAAAAAAAAAAATTGTAATCTCTAAACAATATATGGAGCCCAATTAAATAAATATTTCCTTTAACTTTTGACCACATTTTCTCCCCTGCAGAAATAGGCAGAAACAATCAGACTGGAGTCACAGAATTCATTCTCCTGGGACTCTCTGGGCAGTCAGAGCAGGAGGAGGTTCTCTTTGGGCTGTTCTTGTGGATGTACCTGGTCACCCTCATTGGGAACTTTCTCATTGTTTTGGCTATCAGCTGTGACATCTCCAAACACCCATGTACTTCTTCTTGGCCAACCTCTCCTGTGTTAACATCTGCTTTTCATCAGTCACAATCCCCACGATGCTGGTGAATCACATACTGGGAAACAAGTCTATCTCCTACATGGAATGTATGACCCAGATCTACTTCTTCATCATTTTCATCAACATGGATGGGTTCCTCCTGAGTGTGATGGCCTATGATGATTATACTGTCATCTGTTGCCCACTCCACTACACCATGATCATGAAGCCCAAACTCTGTGTCCTTCTGGTGGCTGCATCTCAGGTCAGTACAAATCTGCATGCTCTCCTACACACTCTTTTCATGGTTCAACTCACATTTTGTTCCAACAATGCTGTGTATCACTTTTTCTGTGACCCTTATCTTATTCTAAAACTCTCTTGTTTGAATACCTTTATCAGTGACCTGATGGTATTCACTGTGGGTGAATTGGTATTTATGACACAATTTATATGTATCATCATTTCATATGATTACATCTTCTCTAATATACTGAAGTTGCCATCTGGCCATGGAATAAGGAAAAACTTGTCCCCGTGTGGATTCCATGTCACTGTGGTCTCTCACTTCTATGGGGCAATCCTGGGGGTCTATAAGCACCCTTCATCCTCCTACTCAGTACAAGATGTGTTGACTACTGTCATCTTCACAGTGGTGACTCCCCTCATCAATCCCTTCATCTGCAGCCTGAGAAATCATGACACAAAGGGAGCTTTAAGGAAACTAATTTTATATTCTATACTTTAAAAATTTTAGAATTGCGAGGACTCTTGGATAGCATACATTTTTTCATTTTACAAACCAAGAAACTGAGTCCCTATAGGTGTAAATTTACCTATGACTATTCCTCTAATTAATGATATGTTATCATGGTCATGCTTTCAAATATGAGGCTGATAGGTGCTCATAAGTCATAAAACCATTAGTTATCTATAAAAAGGTATGATTTTAAAACATTCATTTTAAAGACAACAAAAATTCAGGAAAAGACAGGATTGCGTCCAGCAACCCTATAAGACCGTGGCTACCATATGGTCTGAGAATTTCAGAAAACTTTAGAGCTGGCTCTCCTCAGTGTCACCTGTCCTCTATGGCCTTACATTAGGAGATGTTAAATTATCCCCAATTTACTGAGTCACAGAAAAGTTACCTTTTCCAGGACTGTACAACTGGCAATTATTGGTTACAAATGGTCCTGTTACTTTCAGGGTCTTTTGTCATTACTGAATTAGTTAATTTTTCCTCTCTCCTAGGCTCAATTCCTACCCTCACCTCTCACAGCTCAGAACCTACCCCTGCACTATTCTTCTTCCCCCACCACCAATCTAACTTTTTGGTGCTTTATTGCCTGGCATGGGTGTCAGGGATGAGTATCAGAGGGTGAGCCTCAGACAGTAGCTAGACTTCCTCATATAAATCTCGGTATCCCTTCAAATTTAGATGTGCTAAGAGAAGCAGAGGTTCCCTTAATGCTAAAGTGTCCAGAGTTACTATAGCACCTTAGGAACATGAAAACATGAATTAATTACAGGATTTGGATTAGAACCCAGAAATTCTGACGCCAAGTCCAGAATTTGTTCCAATCCATGGGGCAAGTTTCCAGGAGCCCTTGCCTCTTTTCCTACTGTACATCTGAGGGTTCCCACCTCGTCTTCCTTTGTGTCCAGAGAACACTCACCTAAATCTCCAGTGGTCATTCTTCAATAGCCTTCAATTCCTCATTGGCCTTCTCTCCTTTCTCAATCTTCTCTTATCTCGTGAAAAATCAGTACTCATTGTGCTCACTATCACCTCCTTTCCCTCGTGGTCCCAACACTGACCAGCTCTTACCATGAGCACAGCAACAGGCTTATAGTGGTTCTGACTGCCTCCTGCCTCCCCCTACACATACCTGTCCTGCACACAGAATCAGTTTAATCCTCCTAAAACATTGATGGCATCCTGTCAGCCAATCCTTATAGAAATATTGAAGAGGCCAGGATAAATCCAAGTATTACCTTCCAATACAATGCCCAAGATGACTTGGCCCTGAGCCATACTTACAACTTTGTCATCAACTCACATAATTATATGTTCCATGACTTTCTCCTAATTCTCTTCCTCTTTCTTTCATTCATCTGCTGAAAGACTCCCTTGATTTTTTTAAGACTCTAATAATCGTGCATTCCCCTTAACTCCTTTACTAATTACATCTCACAGGCGTGTACTGAGCACACAGCATAGTTCTTCTTGGATGTAGTAAATGAGCTCCCAAATGTATGTTGGTGCCAGTGGGAACCTGACTACATGTGATAAAATCAATGTAGTGTTCAGAACTGTTGTTTTATTTTAGAAGTAGTTTAGTGCAAATGTTTGAGATATAATAACATGGACTAATGTTGGTATTTAAGGTCACGTGACTCATTTTGGTCTCATCATATTCTTCCTTGTATTACCCATATCTGCATACATGTCTCCTCTGGTTATTACATTACATATTCACTTTGATAAAATACCATAGATTATACATGGGCACATCCCATACAATGCTCAGTAGAGTTTTTGTTCATCCCAAATAATCATGTATTGAAAAATCACTGATGATGTGGTAGGCAAGTCTAATGGGAAACTGGGAAGTGAACATTCCTAGACACAAAAAAATCAGAAGGGTAAAAATTTAAATCTAGGAACTAAAGTACTGAGAAGGTTACTCCAGAACACAGAAAGATTTCAATGCATTTTGGGACCCAAAGAAGCAGCAGGGTTGAATGAAAAGAGCCATGTTTGGGATATAGTTTTATTGCTCATCCCTCTCTCCCTCAATTCTCAGTCAAAAGTTGGCTGTGAGAAGGAGCATGAGAATAGAGAGAAATCAGTGAACTTACAATAGGGTACAAAGTCAAAGGGAAAATCAGTCTCTATCTACATGGTCCCCACTCGTTCATCTCAGGTGAGAAATCATCATTCACCAGACAGAAGATCCTGTCTGAAGGGGAAAAGAAATCTCAGCAGTGTCGTGTTAGCAGAAAGAGGAAAGGCCTCTGTCTTGCTCAGACTGGCTGTTGTGTGAAAGGTTATTATGCTGTTTAATTCTACCAGAGCCTCAAATCTTTAATCCTCCTACTGCTGGGGACCACCTTCAACTCCATCTTCACTGGCTCCTTGCATTACTTCAACCACTTAAGGGGAATGAAGGGGAAATAAGAAAAGGGGTTTACTCTAGGTCCAGCCTCTGTTGTGGTTTCCTGCATGTGAGAGTCACACATGACATGAAGTGGTCATAAATTAAAGCTCAGCCTCATGCAGGGCTTCTGTGCCCTCTCCCCATAGAAGCAAAGCAGTGCCAGGCTAGCAGAGTACCCCCTGGGAGCAGCCAGGAAACCAGGATTGTGTCTGGGAATTCACCCTCCAGGGCCTGAGTTAGCAGAGGCCAGGCCTGTGCCAGGAGCCTCTTCTCTGCAGCTGGGACTCCCTAAAGGCACCACTCCCACTTCGCCACAGGCAACTTCCATCTAGCACTAGTTAGCCAACAGGGAACAGCTCTTTGTGAGACAATTAAAACCATTTGGACCCAAACCACTTAGAGGGGTGGGATAGGGAGGGTGGGAGGGAAGTGAACGCAAGAGGGAAGAGATGTGGGAACATATGTATATGTATAACTGATTCACTTTGTTATAAAGCAGAAACTAACACACCATTGTAAAGGAATTATACTCCAATAAAGATGTTAAAAAAAAACAACAAAAACAGGGCTTCCCTGGTGGCGCAGTGGTTGAGAGTCTGCCTGCTGATGCAGGGGACATGGGTTCGTGCCCCGGTCCGGGAAGATCCCACATGCTGCGGAGCGGCTAGGCCGATGAGCCATGGCCGATGAGCCATGGCCGCTGAGCCTGCGCGTCCGGAGCTTGTGCTCTGCAATGGGAGAGGCCACAACAGTGAGAGGCCCGCATACTGCAAAAACAAACAAAAAACCATTTGAAGAGAAAAGTTGGGCTTCACCTCAGTGAATGTTGAAATAAAGGCTCATCCTTCTTCCTGGCACATTTCCCCAGATACTGTTCTCCTTGGAGGGAACAAGGATTGCTCCACGTCACGGCCATTGGAGGTATTTTCAAGTTTCATGGAATCATTTTCCTCTAACTTGTCCTTCAAGTGTCTGTTCCAAGGCCACGGTTTCCATCAGAGTCCAGCACCATCTCTCATGAGCTGAAGAAGCCCTTCCTGCTAGTCCCCAGTTATTGTAGCCTAGTAGAGATTCTTAATGTTCTGCCTGTAATATCTTGTCTCCTTGTGCTTGAAGGCAGAAAGCTAGGCTTTATATGAACATTATCTATCACATTGTCAATTGGCCTTCAAGCAGATGACTTTGTTCTTGGCATTGACCTTTTGTCACTTGAATATTGAAAGCTGGCTATGTCTAATTTATGAACTCTGATTCCAACTGAATCTGGTTTTCTAGATTAACGTTTCATTTGTGAACCACACAGAGCTACACAGTGTATTGCCAAGCCCACCGTCAAAACAAGCCACCTTTTATTCATTCTAAACTTCAAGCATATCCTGTTGCTCGTCAAAAACTACTGGTTCAGGTTCATCGTGATTTCTAAATGTGAGATACAACTGATATAAAGGCACAAACTTGCCCCTGTATTGTGGGTAGATATATTTGCCAAGAAGGAGGTGAGGTTATTTTTGTTGCATGAAAGTAGCTGCACATGTCCCTTAAGAATTCAGACTTGATGATGCAGATCAAATCCCACAATACAAAGCCATGATTACAACACAAACTCCCTATAGAACCTAAAAAGAATTGCCTAGTGATCCAGTTGTTTCAAGAAATTTCTATCGTAAACAAATTCAGCTTATATCCTTTTTTTTTAAGGCATGTACATTGCTTTTATTTTTAGACACAATGCTATTGCACAGTTTTTAGACTACAGGATAGTGTAAACAATTTTTACATGCACTGCGAAACCAAAAACATTCACATGACTCGCTTTCTTGCGGTGGTCTGGAACTGAACACGCAGTATCACAAAAGTCTGCCTCTAACGCTAATGTTTCCTCCTTTATTTGCCCATAGAACTTAATTGCCTGCATTGTGCATTATTATTTTTTTTTTAAGGCACATTATCTTAGCACTTTTTTTTTTAACATCTTTATTGGGGTATAATTGCTTTACAATGGTGTGTTAGTTTCTGCTTTATAACAAAGTGAATCAGTTATACATATACATATGTTCTCATATCTCTTCCTTCTTGCATCTCCCTCCCTCCCACCCTCCCTATCCCACCCCTCCAGGCGGTCACAAAGCACCCAGCCGATATCCCTGTGCCATGCGGCTGCTTCCCACTAGCTACGTACCTTGTGTTTGTTAGTGTGTATATGTCCATGACTCTCTCTCGCCCTGTCACATCAGCTTATATCCTTAAAAATTGTCATAATGAAGCCAAAAGTAGTCTTGAGAAATCATATCTAATATAATATTTTGGTAAAGAAATCATTCAAAGCCAAATAGGTAAATTACTCTGACTTTACTACATGAAGTGTGGAGTAGAGGATCAGGAAGGAGGGAACAGGGACATGGTATAATACTGATGACATTTATATGGTCAGGCCACTCAAGATAGGGACTCTCTTACTCTCTGTACATCCCCTGCTCAACCACTGCCTACTTCATCTATACCCTACTCACACGACTGACCTTCCTACATGCTTGCCCCAGGCCCAGGCTAGTGATTGTCCTTATCAAAGGGGTAGTATGGGTCCTGGTAACTAATGTGCCACACTGACGTAATTCTCCCTATAACTGGCAATCTACACCCCCTACCCTCCATTAAGCCACTGATGTCTCTGTTGCTGACTCCAGGCTTCTTCTTTGGTCTTAAACTGGGCAAATGTAGGCATTATAGGCCTGCTGGGTGCAGCCCAACAGTTGGCAGAGCCAGCCAGGAGAACAAGGAATCTCCTGTGAGCACTGAGATGGTGGGAAACACAGGATGGGGAATGGAATGTTGCAGGGGCTGTCCACAAGCTGGTGGGGCCCGAAAGTTGTGGGCTTTATCCCGGGGTGGCCGGCCATTCACACAAGGGGTCCAAAAGTTGAGGGGGTAATCCTGAAAGTTGCAGGGGTAGTACTGCAGTGGATGTCTACTAGAATGTGGACCCTGTAGTGGCTTGTGCATGATGAATGGGGGCTGCCAAGAGATCTGGAGAAAAATGGCCCCTCATGGCTCTGCTATTGTATCAAAGTGAGCCTTCTGTAATTGGTTAAGCTAGCTCTCTAGAAGGAATTGGTATTTCTCTTCCTGTACCTTTGAGATGTATATGATCTACCTGGGTTCTCAGGAAGTTTAATCTAATCATATGTGATCTCTAAGAGAAACTGAAGAAAAAGGAACAAGGTTTTTTAAAATCTTCATGGGAATAATTATGTTTTGGGAATGTCTATCTAAAATAGTCTCTCAAGATTTTGGTAACTTGAAACTAAACTAAGTTACATGAAGAGAATTCATTGACTAACTAAGTAATTTCAAAAAAGGTAAAATATTGTAACATTAATTGCTGAGCAGGTCTAAGTTTATCTACTTTTGCCTGCTTAGGAGCATAAGACTAAAGCATTAAGCTTTCCAATCAGGAAATGCACAATTGTTTCTTGGTTTTTGCCAGAGATTAAGGTTTTTGAGGGTTAAGATTATAATCAGTCATAATTCTAGTTATAACCAAGTTTATCACTTACATTGTGATAAGATGTTTAACTGTGACTTTATATCTTTTGTCTTTTATAGACAGTTATGTATGCTGATGCTTTTGCAAAAGTGCTTTATCTTCAAGATTCATAGGAACGACTTTTGACAATAACAAGTCTCTGATAAATTTCAGATTACACTGCAGAACTGGGTAAGAACTTAAATAATCCTAAAGGAAAACCTGATGGCTTCGTAAAAAGTTAATGGAAGGATTGGTTACTGAGTGAACTGGTGAATATGGTTATAATATTTATGGGTTTTGTCTGGAATGTTTTGATATGTGTTTTCCAGATAGAGGGATGCCCTTCCCCTCAAGTGAGTTGTGACTTACAGCAATTGGGTAAACTACTCCTAGAGGTAGAATTGAAACATTTTTCTTTTCTCTCTGCCCAGTCCCTCCAAAAACTGGGACTCTTGGTTTCTAAGCAGCCTTATCAGGTGAATGGGAAAGACTGTCTCCTGGCATGTGCACGAATCTTGATATTTGGGGGACCTCTAGAAGAGAGAAATACACTGAGGTGGAGGCTTATGGCAGGCTTTTGTCATGGCTTTCCTGGCCTTGAGAGGCCTTTGGGGAATTCAGTCTGAGACTCCTGAGGACTTCTACCTCAGCCAGTTTGAAGGAGCTGATATGGTCAATTGCAAACAAACTAGTTTTGATTTTGCTGTGTTTGGTGGAGATGAGGGTAACTTCAGAGAGAAAAAAGACAATGTTTTAGTGGATGTTAAATTCTAGTTCTGTTAGTTAAGGTCTGTATTTATGACAGTTATTGTGTTAACCATGCTTTTGCCCTGATGTTCTGGATGGAAAGAAAATTATCTAGTGAAATTTTCAGATTATAACTACTCATGAAATGTGACACTGCTTGCTTTAAGCTAATAGCACATGTGCAATGCTTGTGTGGCAATTGAGTGTAAGTGATAAAATGTATAGCCTATAAAGTGTTTCCCAATTAACATATCTCTGAGCCTGTTCACGAGTTCAGATTAGTTTTCCCCCAACGTGAATGACTAGGTTAAAATAAAGGAGACCTAACAGCGAGCGAAATGATCTGAACCTGGGGTAGGAGCCAGCACCCCAGCATTGAGGGATGGATATTTTGAGTATCATTGCTTTCTATCAAAAGATTTGCAATCAAAAGTGGAAATGATGGAAAATATGTACATATTCAGATACGGGGGAAGTCAGAAGGCTTATGCGTGTTATAACTTAAATTTTACTGACCAGGGAAGCCTGTTTTGCAGACTTTCAGACATGCATTGTGCATCTGCTTTGGCCATTGACGGAGGAAATGCATTTGAAAGTCAAACTGGAGTAACTGTGGTTCAGACATCCAAGGTAAAACTAGGTGGCCATTGTGTAGATCATTTTAGACACGTTCTTGTATTACTGAAAACTTGAGTTTTCTGAATTGTATTGCAGACTAAGACAAAAACCACGGGTGGGTGTGGTATTATCTCAGAATGCGGGTACTGCTGGTATTTTGCTTTATTGTCATGATCTCCCCTGTGTTGTGCCTGTTAGATGTCTTACATTTTGTCCTTAGTCTGAGGGAGGATCTCTATTTGAGTACTGAGCAGCAACAGGGGCCTCACTGCAAAATGAGTCTAATTCCTGCGTCGACAGTGAGATGCCATTGTCATCCTCCTCTGGACTTCCATGAAAAATCAAACCGGCTAATGTGACTATGTGAGGATGACTGAAACTGGGGGAGAAAGACTCTCATCACCTTCCTGTCTCACATGCCAACACATCAGAAGGACCCCCGTCGGTAAACTTAACTGTACAACTGACTGCCCATGAGCCCCCTGGGCTATGCTGTGTGGAGTGGAATAGGCTGGCCTCAGAACACACAAGTCCAACTAGTGGGATTAACTGTTTTTTTGTTTAGAAAGACTTAATGGATCCACTCCTAATGGCACCCAAAATAATATTGGGTGGCAGACCTGTAACTGTGCTGACTCCTGGCTACGACAACAGAATGTTTCTTTTAAAGCTGGGGCCTTCCCCTCCCCATGGGAGTGGCTCTGGGTTTGTGAAAACCAGGGGTGGCTTTACCTTCCTTATAACTGCACAGGGCACTGCTGCTATTCCCTCTCCATTGACCTGGTAAGTGCTTGTCTCCAAAATTTGCACACATCATGGCAAATGACTGTCCTGAGCATACTAGGTCTCTTACTCTTGATGCTCTCTGGCTGCTTCTGTCTGTATTGTATCTGTGGTATCTGGTGGCAGCGCCCCCTACATACCTGACCACAGGGATATTGTGGAAGAGGGGCAGACCAAGATTTTAATGTGATGCAGGGTATGTAGGGGTGGAGTGTATTGTCAGGCCACTCAAGATGGGGGCTCTCTTACTCTCTGTACATCCCCTGCTCGACCAGTGCCTTCTTCACCTATACCCTACTCACCTGACTGACCTTCCTACATGCTTACCCCAAACCCCAGCCAGTGATTGTCCTTATCAAAGGGGTGGTGTGGGGCATGCCTCTCTGCTAGTTTCCCTGGTGACTAATGAGCCAACCTGACCTAATTTCCCCTATAACTGGCAATCTCCTTTCCCCCCTCACCCGGGAATGAAGACTGCCACCATGTCCTGCCCACTGTGTGCCGCACATGGTAGGGTGTCACTCCGGAACCTGGTTTCAGACATGTAGGATCCCCCATTCATTAAACCACTAATGTCTCTGTTGTTGACTCCAGGCTCTTTCTTCAGTCTTAAAGCTGGGCAAATGTAGGCCTTGTAGGCCTACTGGTTGCAGCCAAACAACATTATGTTAAATATTTTATTGGATTTTCTGCTTAAAATTATAGACCTGAAAAACTCTGCATCTAAAATCAAAGTAAGATTTCCATAACCTACTGAACTTTGTCCAAATTCTTCATCCCAGATTTCAAAAGTCCTTCACAATTTAAACTGCCTGGGATAAGAAAATTTCCAGAAATGATAGCTTCCAGCAGATACTAGAGAGGATGGAGCATGGAAAGTGAGTAGACTTTTTCCAAGTGATTCCAGAGGCCAGAACAGGAAGTGACCACAGCTATAAAAATCATGCTGATGTGGGGCAGCCTGGAGAGTAGGACCACTACTCTGCTCCTCTGGGAAAGTCATTTAGCTCTGCTGTGCATTCCCTGCCTCATGTAGAATGGTGACATGCATACTGACTGCACAGGAAGGCTTTGAGTGATGCCTGGGCATCTATGTTCAGAACTAAGCACAAGGAGTACTTAGTGAGTATTAGCACCTCTCCTTCTCTAGCTGATTTCTGCTCTCCAAGAACAGGAGTCCAAGGACTCCAGGTCTGCTAGTTTTTCTAGAAAAGGTAGAATTCCAGATTTTATATAAAATCATTGATTTCTAAAAATGTCAGCAAATGTGAAATGTTTCATAAAACATTAAAGCTTCACACCAGGTCTTCTGGCAGGCTGCATCTGGCTCACAGGAGCCAGTTTGCATCCCTCTGGTCTATAGTGGTCACAAGTCCTGGGTCACATCAGCCACACAATTCCTTCTCCTTATTCACACATTTGAGGAAATTCCCACTGACATGGAACCTTGGGCTTACCTACATTGACAATGATGACACTACCTCCTTTCCACTCCACTCACTTAGAAAAGCCTGCATTTTAAACAAAAAACAACAACAACAAAAAAAAAGCCTGCATTTTATGCTTTAAGCCACAATTTTGTTTCTTAATTGCATTCATTAACTACAACAAAATATTTCCCACTCAACACAGGGTCTTGATTTTGTCCTGGTGACTTTTGTGTGCAATACCTTTGTGAAAGTTCATTCTTTTATTTGACTACATTGTTGAGCACTGACCATGTGCTAGGTATTATTCCAGGCACTGGTCACCTAGCAGTGAATGGGATGGACATGCCCTGTTCTCAGGAAGACACAGCCTCATAGGGAAACCACACTACAAACAAGTTACCTGACAAATGAGATCACCTCCCACAGAAATACAAAGACAATAAATCAGCCATTTGAAGGTTCAGGCAGAGAAAATGCCAGGCCAAGAACAGCCAGTGCAAAGGCCCTGAGGCAGGAAGGGTATGAAGTCCCATGTGGCTGGTAGGAAATGCAATCAGAGGAATAAATAGGAACAAGGTCAGGAAGGGTCAGTTCAGCAAGGTCAGTTGAAATTAGAAAGCTGGACTTTATGTACATCGACAGATGGATGGGTAAGGAAGATGAGTATATATACAATGAAATATTACTCAGCCATAAAAAAGAATGAAATAATGCCATTTGCAGTACCATGGATGGACCTAGAGATTAGCATACTAAATGAAGTGAGACAGAGAAAAACAAATATCATGATACTACTTATATGTGGAATCTTAAAAAATAATACAAATGAACTTATTTACAAAACAGAAATAGATTCACAGACATGGAAAAGAAATTTATGGTTGACAAAGGGGAAGGGGGAGAGGGATACATTAAGAGTACGGGATTAAGGGAAACACACCACTAGATATAAATAGATAAACAATAAGATCCTGCTGTATAGCACAGGGAATTATATTCAATATCATGTAATAACCTATAATGGAAAGGAATCAGAAAATATGTATATATGTATAACTGAATCACTTTGCCGTACAGGTGACTAACACAATTGCAAGCCATATATCAGTTAATGGGTTAATATATAAAATATATAAAGAATTCATACAACTCAATACCAAATAAACAATCTAATTTTTTAAACAAGCAAAGGAACAAAATAGATATTTTTCCAAGGAAGAAATCCAAATGGCAAACAGGAACATGAAAAGACGGTCAATATCACTAATCATCAGGGAAATGCAAATAAAAAACACCGTGAGATATCACCTCACACCTGTTGGAATGGCTATTGTCAAGAAGATAAGTGATATCAAGTGTTGAAGAGGATGCAGAGATAAGGGAACCTTTGTTCACTGGGAGGGATGCAGATTGGCTCAGTCACTATGGAAAACAGTAGGAAGCTTCCTCAAAAAATTAAAAACAGAACTACTTATGATTTAGCAATTCTTCATCTGGGTATATATTCAAAGTAAATGAAAACAGGATGTCAAAAAGATACACACTGCCATGTTCACTGCAACATTATTCACAATAATGAAAATATGGAAACAGCCTAAGTGTTCATCAGTGAATGAATGGACAAAGAAATTATGATATATAATGGAATATTATTCAGCTATGGGAAAGAATAAAATACTGCCATTTGAGACAACATGGATGGACCATGAAAGCATTATTCTGAGATATGTCAGATGGAAAAAGACAAATACTGTATTATATCACTTATATGTGGAATCTAAAAAAGCCAAACTCATAAAAACAGAGAATAGAGTGGTGGTTACCAGGGGCTGGGGAGGGCGTATTCAGTATACGTTGATTAAGGGTACAAACTTGCAACTAGTAGATAAATAAGTCCTGTAGATCTAATGCACAGCATAGTAATTATATAAAACAAAACTGCATTATAAACTTCAAAGTTGCTAAGAGACTAGATCATAATTATTCCCACATTAAAAAAATGATAATTATGTGATATAATAGAGGTGTTAACTAACACTATGGTGGCAATCATATTACAATATATAAACGTATCAAATAAACATGTACACATTAAATTTACAAAATTCTATATGTCAATTATAACAAAAATAAATTGAAAAAAATTTTAGATAAAGGTAAACTGATTTTACTCCTACAGAAAGGCAGAAATTGTCAGATTAGATTTAAAAATACAATTCATCTGTATTCTTCCTATAACAAATTCACTTTAGATACAAGGACATGAAGAGGTTGAAAGTAAATGAATGGAAAAAGATAGTTCATGCAAATAGTAATCATAAGAGAGCTATAATGTAATGGCTATATTACTGTCCGAAAAATAGGCTTTAAGTCAAAAAAGATAAGAGGGACAAAGAGGACATTAAATATTGATAAAAGGTTCAATCTAACCAGAAAATGTAAGACATAAATGTATACACATCTAACAACAGAACTGTGAAGTATAATGGATACACATCTAACAACAGAACTGCAAAGTATATGAAGCAAAAACTGACAGAACTGAAAGGAGAAATAGATAATTCTACAATAGTACAGGCATAACTCAATTTATTGTTTTGCTTTATTGTGCTTCATGGATATTGCATTTTTTACAAATTGAAGGTTTGTGGCAAGCCTGCATTGAGCATGTCTATCAGTGTCATTTTTCCAACACCATTTGCTCACTTAAAGTCTGTGTCACATTTTGGCAATTCTTGCAATATTTCAAGCTATTTCATTATGATTATATTTGTTATGGTAACTGGTGATATTTGATGTTACTGTTGAAAAAAAGATAATGACTCACTAAAGACTCAGATGATGGTTAGAATTTTTTAGCAATAAAGTATTTTTAATTAATGTATGTACATTGTTTTTTAAACATAATGCTATCACACACTTAATAGACTACAGTATAGTATAAACATAACTTTTTTATATGCACTGGGAAACAAAAAATTTATGATGTTTGCCTTATCGCAGTGGTCTGGAACCAAACCCACAGTATCTCTGAATTGCCTGTAGTTGGAGATTTCAATACCTTCTATTAAATAATGGATAGAACAACAAAATAGAAGATTAATAAGGAAATAGAAGTCTCAAATAAAACTATAAACCATCAGATTTAACAGACATATATAGAACACTTCACCAAATAGCAGCAGAATAGACATTATTCTCAAGTGCATATTGAACATTCTTCAGTACTGACCATATGTTAGACCACAAAACAAGCTCTAATAAGTTGGGAAAAAATCATTTTGATCTTTTCTAATCAAAATTGGAAAAAGATAGAAAACTGGAAAAGTCACAGATATGTGGAAATTAAACCACACACTCTTAAACAACCAAATGGTCAAAGAAGAAATAAGGGATATTAGAAAACATCTTTGAGTTGAATAAAAATGAAAACAGAACATACCAGGACTTACCAGATGCAGTGAAGAAGCAGTAATAAGAGGGAAATTGATAGCTGTAAAATCTATATTAAAAAAGAAAGATTTCAAATCAATAATCTAATGATACACCTTAAAGAACTAGAAAAAGAAGAGCAAATTAAATCCAAAGCTAGCAGAAGGGAGAAAATAACAAAGATTATAGGAAAATAAAGAAATTTAAAAATGATAAAGGAAATCAACAAAAGCAACAGTTGGTTCTTTGAAAAGATCAAAAAAATTGACAATGTAAACAAACAAGTGAGCTTTTTGCCCACTCTGCTATGGAAAGACCAAGTACTCAGGCAATGGTCTTGAAAAGAGACTTTATTGCAGGACAGCCAAGCAAGGAGACAGGAGGCAATGCTGTGACCTGTCTTCCTGATCAGCTGTTAGTAAGATATTTATAGTGAAAGTAGAGAGCAAGAGGGGGAGGGGCTCAGAAATGACTAGGGGAGAGCAATTTATAAGTTTCAAGAATTCTCTGTATACGCTTGACTGTACTTCATGCCTCTTCATGGGTCACATGTACAATTTCTGGGGGTTGTATATGTTGCATGTGGTGGATTTTGGGCCTGTGATGTCTGAAGTTCACTATCAGTCATCCTAGTCTCTGAATGAGCCTGCATGATGCTCAGGGGAAAGGGCTATCAGCAAGTTGTTTCCATATCTGCAGTTTCCTTGGTACTCTGCAAAACAAGTTTGGTGTTCTTGATGTATCATTTTGTTGCTATTTTTTTTCCTACCTCATGGACCTTCAGTGTGTAAGGTACAGGGTATGGTTTCAACAAATCTTTAGTTAGATTGACAAAGATAAATCATTAAAAGGACACAAATTACTAAAATCAGAAGTGAAAATGGGGACACTATGACCAATTTTACAGATATAAAAGAGATTATCATAGAATAGTATGAAATATTGAATGCCAACAAAGTGGACGTAGATGAAGTGAACAAATTCCTAGAAACACACAAACTAGTAAAACTGCCTCAAAAAGAAATAGAAAATCTGAATAGATCTATACCAAGCAAGGAGATTAATCAGAATTCAGAAACTTCCAGAAAAGAAAAGCCCAGAATCATATAGCTTCACTGGTGAATTGTACCAATTATTTAAAGAAGAATTAACACAAATCCTTCTCAGACTCTTCCAAAATACTGAAGAAAAAAAATGTTCTATTTCATTCTATGTGGCCCTGATACTGATGACAAAGACTCAATAAGAAAACTACAGACAAATGTTTTTATGAGTATAGATGTAGAAATTCTCAATAAAATGCTAGCAAACTAATACCACAACATATAAAAAGGATTATACACCATGATCAATTGAGATTTATCCTCTCAATGCTAGGGTAGTTCAACACATAAAAACCAATCAATGTAAAATAGCACATTAATATAATGAAGGAGAAAAATGAAACACATGTTCATTTCAATTGTTTCAGAAAAAAACTGACAAAATCCAATACATTTTCCTGGAAAAAAATACTAAAAACACTAAGAATAAAAGAGAAATTCTTCAACATTAAAAAGCCATATATGAAAACCCTACAGATAACATCATTCTCAATAAAGACTAAAATGTTTTCTCCTAAGATCAGGAATAATACAAGGATACCACTTTCACCACTGTATATTAGAAGTTCTAGCGAGAGCAATTAGGCAAGAAAAAGAAATAAATGTCATCCAAATCATAAAAAAAGAGGTAAAATTATCTTTGATGATAAATAACATGATCTTATATGCAGATATCTCGAAAGAATCCACAAAACACTGCTAGAGATAGTAAATGAATTCAGCAAAGTTGCAGGATACAAAATTAACACTAAAAATCAGTTTTATTTCTATACTTTAGCAATGAACAGTCTGAAAAGAAAATAAAATTATATCCAATAGCATCAAAAAGAATAAAATGCTTAGGAATAAATTTAACCAAGGAGGGGAAAGACTTGTACACTGAAAACTATAAGACATATCTGAAACATTAAAGAAGAGTTAAATGGAAAGATATCCTGTGTTCATGAATTGAGAGACTTAATATTGTAACAGAGAAGAACAAACCTGACTCCATATTGGATCTATTCCTTCAGCTCTAACCTTTGTGCTGTTGCCTATGCTTAGTCACGCTGGCTCTGCACCTTTGTAAAGGAATGTTGCCTATAGCCTGAAATATACATAATGGACCTTTCTCAAGGCTTTGCCTCCCAGGCTTGACCTTTAAAGTCATAACACTTTCTTATTCATATAGAGATAAAAAGTTGCAGAACAGAAAATAACATATGTCTTTGGAGGTTTACAGGAACATCATGAGCAGACCACATTCCCTTCTGGGTGACACCAAGAAGTCTGCAACAACCAGCCACAACCCCTCCCCTTTTAGTATAAAAAAAAGCCTGGATTCTAACTCAGGTGAGATGGTTCTTTGGACACTAGTTCACCATCTTCTCAGTCTGCTGGCTTTCCAAATAAAGTCACTATTCCTTGCTCCAACACCTGTCTCTTGATTTATTGGCCTGTCATGCAACAAACAGTAAGAGCTTGGACTTGGTAACAAGTGCCCAGAAATAAACCCTTATAAAAGTAGTCAATTGATTTTTACTTTTAAAATTTTTTGCCTTCTGCACCCAATCACTCTCCTGGGCCACTGCCTCCTCAGCAACTTGTACGTCTCCCATCAGACTACTTACCCCTATCAGACCCACACTGGCTGCCATGGTATAGCAGCCAAAATAAGGCTGGCCCTTTTTGCCCTTCTCTAGAACCTGCCTATAGTCAATTGATTTTTTTTGTTTTTTTACAAGGGTTCCAAGAATGAGGAAATAACAGACTTTTTCAATAAATGATGGCTATATATTCATATGTCAAAGAAATAAATTGGACCCTTACCTTCTACCAAATCAACTGAAAAACAATCAAAGACATAACTATGCATTCATCAAAAACCTAGAGAATATACAACACAAACAGTGAACCTTACCGTTATGGGCTGAATTGTGCCCATCCTCCAAATTCATATGTTAAAGTTTTAACACCCAGTACCTCAGAATGTGAGTGTATTTAGACATAAGGCCTTTAGAGAAGTAATTAAGGTAAAATGAGGACATATAGGTGGGCCCTAATACAATATGCCTGGTGTCCTTATAAGAAAAGATTAGGACACAGGTGTGCGCATTCACAGAGGAAAGATCACAAGAAAAGAAAGGGAAAAGATGGCCATTTATAAGCCAAGGAGAGAGGCCTGAGAATGGAACTTCTAACTTCCAGAACTTAAGCCACCTTGTCTGTAGTATTTGTTATGGCAGTCCTAGCAAAAAATAAAATACACTTACGGGCTTCCCTGGTGGCGCAGTAGTTGAGAGTCCGCCTGCCGATGCAGGGGACGCGGGTTCGTGCCCCGGTCTGGGAGGATCCTGCGTGCTGCAGAGCAGCTGGGCCCGTGAGCTATGGCCGCTGAGCCTGCGCATCCGGAGCCTGTGCTCCGCAACGGGAGAGGCCACAACAGTGAGGGACCCGTGTACCGCAAAAAAAAAAAAAAAAAAAAAAATACACTTACTATATGTAAGTATGTTTTTAAAAAGATAACCAGAACGACAGAGGATTCCAGGATGGAATGCAGACTCTGACATGTGAATCTCAGTGTTTTACATATATATGATATAACCTCACTGAAGAGAGATGAGACAAAGAGCTGTCATAAGTAAATTTGGAAAAAAGTATTTTAACTGGATATTATAACACTAAAGACAAAGGATTTGTACATTAGCACTGAATTGCAAATAGTAAATTTGTTTCTTACAGGGTGACAGTTTAGCAATTCTGAAACTACTTTACACATATATTTGGCTTGAGCAATAAGTAAATTAATTATAGATAATGGAAATAAGGTTTCTCACTGTCAAAGAAGTTATAAATAAACAGACATTGAGAGAAGGCTAGAATAAACATTATAGTGCTGGATTAAAATAGAGATGCCAGCATGAACTCACATTAATTTAAATTTAGATAGATGGATAGATAACATTGGTTAGTATACATACATTTATTTCCTTGTTCAGTCTACTAATAGGGTCTAGAAGCAGTGACATTCCAGTATCAGTAAGCATATCCAGTCCTCAGATATTGGTTTCTAAATCCTGTTCTCCTTGGAAAAATGGCTGATTCTAGGGGTAGGGCAAGAAAAATAGATGATCAGCCTGAAGCATCTTGTAGTGCCACAAAGTATAGAAATGCAAAAAAAAAAAAAAAAAATGTATGGAGCATGTCAAAAGGATATAGGAGCCAGCTGAAATACTTCACAATGGCCAAAGCTGGAACAATTTGAGCCACAAGATGATTAATGACAGAATTAGATTATAAGCCTAAAATAAATATTCATGATTATATACTGGTATTAATAAATCATTAAATAAAAAATGAATTGGGAAGAAGGAACCAATCTTCCTTATGAAGAATTCCCAATAATAGGTTTAGATACTATCCTCCTCAGGGAGGTGAAGTTTAACTCTTCTCCCCTTGAATGTCAAATGGATTTAGTCAAATGGATTCCACTTGCAAAGAATAAAGTATGCACAGAAAGAAATAGTAACTTTACAGTGGAGAAACCTAGCAGACACTACTTTAACCAAGTGATCAATGTTAACATCATGAGTGATAAGTCAGGTTGATATTCTATACCGTTTATATGCTGTGCTGAAAAAGGGATCTTACTTCCATGGTGCTCTTCCTCAAAAATTTATAACTACCATCTGATCATGAGAAAACATCAGACAAACTGAAATTGTGGGACATTTTACAAAATACTTGACTACTTGAGTTAAGCACAAAATACTTGACTAAAAACTGTCAAAACAAAACAAAATGAAAAGGACATTTGTGGGAAAACTGGTCTTTGGTTTAATTAATAATATTGGATCAATGAGAATTTCTTATCTTTAACAAATGTACAGTAGTTATGTAAGATGTTAACATTAGGGAAGTTGGTTGAGAGGTATATAGGAACTCTGGACTATATACTGTATATAGTCCAGTCTGGACTATATAAAAGGACTACCTTTTCAGATTTCTGTAAATCTAAAATTATCCTAATTTTTTAAAAAACAAACTACAGTGGTTATGTTAATATCAGACAAATTAGATTTAAGATTAAAGAATATTGTCAGGGTAAAGAATTTTATTTCAGGGCTTCCCTGGTGGCGCAGTGGTTGAGAGTCCGCCTGCCGATGCAGGGGACGTGGGTTTGTGCCCTGGTCTGGGAAGATCCCACATGCTGCGGAGCGGCTGGGCCTGTGGGCCATGGCCGCTGGGCCTGCGCATCCGGAGCTTGTGCTCCGGGGCAGGAGAGGCCACAACAGTGAGAGGCCCATGTACCGCAAAAAAAAAAAAAAAAAAAAAGAATTTTATTTCATAATGATAAAAGTACCAGTTAATCCAGAATACAAGAAGATATTAAAGTATTATATATCTAATGAAGCAAAAATTGGTAGATCTGCAAATAGAACTAGACAAATCCATATATATAGTCAGAGATTTCAATACTCCTCTCTCAATAATTGATAGAATATGTAGGCAGAAAATTAATAAGGATATAGAACATTTAGACAGCAAATATCAATCAACTAGACCTAATTGACATTCATAGGAAACTCCATCGAAAAAGCAGAATACACATTCTTTTCAAGTGCATATGAAACATTTACTAAGATAGACCGTATTCTGGGCCATAAAATCATTCTCAAATTTTAAAGGATTCATGCCATACAAATTCTGATCTTTAACTACAATGGAATTGAATTAGAAATCAATAGCATGATGATATCTTAAATATCCCCATGTATTTGAAAACAAAATAACATACTTTTAAATAACCCATAGGTCACCGAAAAAAATCAAACAGAAAATAGCAGTTCCTAAAGGGAAAGTTATGGCACTAGATACTTCTAATAGAAAAGAAGAAAGGGGTCATATCAATGACTGACCTCAACTTCTACCTTAAGAAACTAGAAAATCTAAGCTGATTAATCAGAATAAAGAGGAAAAGACACAAATTAACAATATCCAGAACAAGAGAGGCTGTTACTGCAGATTCTACAGACAGTAAAAGGATAATCACATAGTATTATGAACAACTTTATACCAATAAATTTAACTTACATCACATGATAAACCTCTTAAAAGACACAAACTACTATAATTTACTCAAGAAAAAACTTAAAGTCCAAATAAATTACCTTCATAGTTAAAATCCTTCTCATTAAGAAAACTTCAATCCCATATGGATTCACTGGTGAATTCTACCAAACATTTAAGGAAGAAATAACATCAATAAACTCTTCCAGAAAATTAGAGAAGATGGAGTACTTCACAACTCATTCTATGAGGTCAACATTACTCTGATGCCAAAAGCAGATAAAGATACTAGAAGAAAAGTAAAGTAGAGCCCAATGTCCCTCCTGGACATAGATATAAACATTCTTAGCAATATTTTGAAAAGCCCACAGCTAACATCATACTTAATGGGACAGACTGAATGCTTTTTCCCTAAGATCAGGAATGAGGCAAATACATCCACTTACATCTTTTCTATTCAACATTGTACTAGATATTCTAGCCAGTTCATTAAGGAAAGGACAAGAAATAAAATTCAGCCAGATTGGAAGAGAAGAACTAAAATTGTCTTCTTTTCATAAATGACAATCACCGACATGAAAAAGACTATGGAATCTACAAAAAACAAAAACAGTACTAGAACTTAGCAATGTCATGTGGGACACAAGATTAATATTTTAAAAATCAATTGTATAGACCAACAACAAATAATTGGAAAGTGAAATTAAAAAATGGGACAATTTACAATAGCATAAAAAGTATGAAATACATAGGGATGTATCTGGCAAAAGATGCATAAGACCTGTAAACTGCAGACTAATGCCAAGAGAAATTTAAGATTTACGTAAATAAAGAGATATACTGTTTTCATGATTAGGAAGACTCATTATTGTTAAGATGTCAATTCTCCCCAATTTATTTATAGGTTCAATGCAATCATAATCAAAATTCCAACAGTTTTTTTGTGGGATTTGACAAGCTAATTCTAAAATGGATATAGAAACGTAGAAGGGCCAAAAGAAAAAATTTGCAGGATTAACAATATCTGACTTCAAGGCTTACACTAATGCAAAAACACAGTACGGTATGGGCATGAAGAGAGACAGATGCATAAATGAAACAGAACAGAGTCCAGAAAAAAAGCTCACACATATAAGAGCAATTGTTTTTTTAACAAAGCTGTAAAGGCAATTCAGTGTAGAAAGGGTAGCTTTTGCCACAAATGGTACAGGAACAATTGAATACTCATAAGGCAAAAAAAATTTTTTTAAAGTATTTCCATCTATATTTCATACCACATATGAAAATTAACTTAAAATGGACTACAGACCTAAATGTAAAACCTAAAATTACAAAACTTCTAGAAGAAACATAGGAGTAAATCTTTGTTGCCTTAATTTAGACCAGGTTTGAGGAGGTATGGGCTACTGACCAAATATAGCTATGGCCTGTTTTTGTACAGTCTGTGAGCAAAGAATTGTTCTTACATTATTAAAGGGTTGTAAAAGCAAATAAAAACAAAACAAAAAATGAAAAAAATGCAACATGTAACAGACACAACACTGTATATGTGGTCCTTTACAAAAATATTTTCCAACCACTGGGTTAGACATGACACCAAAATCATAATCCAAAATAAAAGTCAAAAACAAGGAGAAGTTTGTTTCCAAATCACCCACCTGACAAAGGACTTGTATACACAATGTATGAGAAAATCTCAAATCTCAGGAGTAAGAAAACAAACAGCTCAATAAAACCAGGCAAAAGATTTGAAAATACACTTTCCTGAAGAAGATACTTGGATGGCAAATAAGCACATTAAAACATGTGCATTATTAGTTAATAGGGAAATATAAATTAAATCTAGGATGAGCTACTACTAAAATGTCTAAAAACAAGAAACAAAAAACCCAGGAATACCGGGCTTCCCTGGTGGCGCAATAGTTGAGAGTCCGCCTGCCGATGCAGGGGACACAGGTTCATGCCCCGGTCTGGGAAGATCCCACATGCCACGGAGCGGCTGGGCCCATCAGCCATGGCTGCTGAGCTTGCACGTCCGGAGTCTGTGCTCCGCAACGGGAGAGGTCACAACAGTGAGAGGCCCGTGTACCGCAAAAAACAAAAAACAAACAAAAAACCCAGCAATACCAAGTGCTGGCTAAGATGTAGAGCAAATGGAGCTCTCACATGTTGCTTGTGGAGATGCAAAATGGTACAGCCACTCTGGAAAAGTATTTAGCAGTTTCCTACAAAGTTAAACATGGGGGCGGAGGGGAAGATGGCGGAAGAGTAAGACGAGGAGATCACCTTCCTCTGCACAGATATACCAGAAATACATCTACACGTGGAGCAACTCCTACAGAACACCTAATGAATGCTGGCAGAAGACCTCAGACCTCCCAAAAGGCAAGAAACTCCCCACGTACCTGGGTAGGGCAAAAGAAAAAAAGAAAAAACAGAGACAAAAGAATAGGGATGGGACCTGCACCAGTGGGAGGGAGCTGTGAAGGAGGAAAGGTTTCCACACACTAGGAAGCCCCTTCGTGGGCGGAGACTGCAGGGGGCGGAGTGGGGAGCTTCGGAGCCGCGGAGGAGAGCACAGCAACAGGGGTGCAGAGGGTAAAGCGGAGAGATTCCCGCACAGAGGATCGGTGCCGACCTGCACTCACCAGCCCGAGAGGCTTGTCTGCTCACCCGCCAGGGCTGGCGGGGCTGCGAGCTGAGGCTTGGGCTTTGGTCGGAGCGCAGGGAGAGGACTGGGGTTGGAGGCGTGAACACAGCCTGCAGGGGTTAGTGCACCTCGGCTAGCTGGGAGGGAGTCCGGGAAAAGGTCGGGAGCTGCCGAAGAGGCAAGAGACTTTTTCTTCCCTCTTTGTTTCCTGGTGCGCAAGGAGAGGGGATTAAGAGCGCTGCTTAAAGGAACTCCAGAGACGGGCGCGAGCCGCAGCTAAAAGCGCAGACTCCAGAGACGGGTGCGAGCCGCGGCTAAAAGCGCGGACCCCAGAGACGGGCGCGAGCCGTGGCTAAAAGCATGGACCCCCAGAGATGGGCGGGAGACGCTAAGGCAGCTGTCGCCACCAAGGGGCCTGTGTGCGAGCACAGGTCACTATCCACACCCCTCTTCCAGGGAGCCTGTGCAGCCCGCCACTGCCAGGTTCCCAGGATCCAGGGACAACGTCCCCGGAAGAACGCCCGGTGCGCCTCAGGCTGGTGCAACATCACGCCGGCCTCTGACGCTGCAGGCTCGCCCCGCACTCCGCGCCCCTCCCTCCCCCCCGGCCTGAGTGAGCCAGAGCCCCCGAATCAGCGGCTCCTTTAACCCCGTCCTGTCTGAGCAAAAAACAGACGCCCTGCAGTGACCTACACGCAGAGGTGGGGCCAAATCCAAAGCTGAGCCCCTGGGAGCTGTGAGAAAAAAGAAGAGAAAGGGAAATCTCTCCCAGCAGCCTCAGAAGCAGCGGATTAAAACTCCACAATCAACTTGATGTACCCTGCATCTGTGGAATACATGAATAGACAGCGAATCATCCCAAATGGAGGAGGTGGACTTTGAGAGCAAGATTTCTTATTTTTTTTCCCCTTTTCCTCTTTTTGTGAGGGTGTATGTGTATGCTTCTGTTGTGAGATTTTGTCTGTATAGCTTTGCTTCTACCATTTGTCCTAAGGTTCTATACTTCCTTTTTTTTTTCTAAATAATTATTTTTTTAATTTAATAACTTTATTATATTTTACTTTATTTTATTATACTGTATCTTCTTTCTTTCTTTTTCCCTTCCTTCCCTCCTTCCTTCCTTCTTTCCTTCCTCCCTCCCTCCTTTCTTTCTTTCCTTCTTTGCTTTCTTTCTTTCTTCCTTTTTTCCTTCCTTCCTTCCCTCTTTTCTTTTTTCTCTTTCTTTCTTTCTTTTTCTTTCTTTCTTTCTTTCTTTCTTTCTTTCTTTCTTTCTTTCTTTCTTTCTTTCTTTCTTTCTTTCTTCCTTCCTTCCTTCCTTCCTACCTCTACTAATTCTTTCTCTAATTTTTCTCCCTTTTATTCTGAGCCTTGTGGGTGAAAAGCTCTTGGTGTTGCAGCCAGGAGTCAGTGCTGTGCCTCTGAGGTGCGAGAGCCAACTTCAGGACACTGGTCAACAAGAGACCTCCCAGCTCCACATAATATTAAATGGCGAAAATCTCCTAGAGATCTCCATCTCAACACCAGCACCCAGCTTCACTCAACGACCAGCAAGCTACAGTCCTGGACAATCTATGCCAAACAACTAGCAAAACGGGAACACAACCCCACCCATTAGCAGAGAGGCTGCCTAAAATCATAATAAGTTCACAGACACCCCAAACACACCACCAGATGTGGACCTGCCCACCAGAGAGACAAGATCCAGCCTCATCCACCAGAACACAGGCACTAGTCCCCTCCACCAGGAAGCCTACACAACCCACTGAACCAAATTTAGCCACTGGGGACAGACACCAAAAACAACGGGAACTATGAACCTGCAGGCTGCAAAAAGGAGACCCTAAACACAGTAAGATAAGCAAAATGAGAAGACAGAAAAACAAACAGCAGATGAAGGAGCAAGATAAAAACCCACCAGACCTATCAAATGAAGAGGAAATAGGCAGTCTACCTGAAAAAGAATTCAGAATAATCATAGTAAAGATGATCCAAAATCTTGGAAATAGAATAGACAAAACGCAAGAAACATTTAACAAAGACCTAGAAGAACTAAAAATGAAAGAAACAACAATGAACAACACAGTAAATGAAATTAAAAATACTCTAGATGGGATCAGTAGCAGAATAACTGAGGCAGAAGAACGGATAAGTGACCTGGAAGATAAAATAGTGGAAATAACTACTACAGAGCAGAATAAAGAAAAAAGAATGAAAAGAACTGAGGACAGTCTCAGAGACCTCTGGGACAACATTAAACGCACCAACATTCGAATTATAGGGGTTCCAGAAGAAGAAGAGAAAAAGAAAGGGACTGAGAAAATATTTGAAGAGATTATAGTTGAAAACTTCCCTAATATGGGAAAGGAAATACTTAATCAAGTCCAGGAAGCACAGAGAGTCCCATACAGGATAAATCCAAGGAGAAATACGCCAAGACACATATTAATCAAACTGTCGAAAATTAAATACAAAGAAAACATATTAAAAGCAACAAGGGAAAAAACAACAAATAACACACAAGGGAATCCCCATAAGGTTAACAGCTGATCTTTCAGCAGAAACTCTGCAAGCCAGAAGGGGCTGGCAGGATATACTGTAAATGATGAAGGAGAAAAACCTGCAACCAAGATTACTCTACCCAACAAGGATCTCATTCACATTTGATGGAGAAATTAAAACGTTTACAGACAAGCAAAAGCTGAGAGAGTTCAGCACCACCAAACCACCTTTACAACAAATGCTAAAGGAGCTTCTCTAGGCAAGAAACACAAGAGAAGGAAAAGACCTACAATAACAAACCCAAAACAATTTAGAAAATGGGAATAGGAACATACATATCGATAATTACCTTAAATGTAAATGAACTAAATGCTCCCACCAAAAGACACAGATTGGCTGAATAGATACAAAAACAAGACCCATATATATGCTGTCTACAAGAGACCCACTTCAGACCTAGAGACAAATACAGACTGAAAGTAAGGGGATGGAAAAAGATATTCCATGAAAATGGAAACCAAAAGAAAGCTGGAGTAACAATTCTCATATCAGACAAAATAGACTTTAAAATAAAAACTATTAGAAGAGACAAAGAAGGACACTACATACTGATCAAGGGATCGATCCAAGAAGAAGATATAACAATTGTAAATATTTATGCACCCAACATAGGAGCACCTCAATACATAAGGCAAATACCAACAACCATAGAAGGGGAAATCGACAGTAACACATTCATAGCAGGGGACTTTAACACCCCACTTTCACCAATGGACAGATCATCCAAAATGAAAATAAATAAGGAAACACAAGCTTTAAATGATACATTAAAGAAGATGGACTTAATATTTATAGGACACTCCATCCAAAAACAACAGAATACACATTTTTCTCAAGTGCTCATGGAACATTCTCCAGGATAGATAATACCTTGGGTCACAAATCAAGCCTTGGTAAATTTAAGAAAATTGAAATTGTATCAAGTATCTTTTCTGACCACAACCCCATGAGACTAGATATCAATTACAGGAAAAGATCTGTAAAAAATACAAACTTATGGAAGCTAAATAATACACAACTTAATAACGAAGTGATCACTGAAGAAATCAAAGAGGAAATAAAAAATACCTAGAAACAAATGACAATGGAGACACGACGACCCAAAACCAATGGGATGCAGCAAAAACAGTTCTAAGGGGGAAGTTTATAGCAATACAAGTCCACCTTAAGAAACAGGAAAAATCTCGAATAAACAAGCTAACCTTGCACCTAAAGCAATTTAGAAAGAAGAACAAAAAAACCCCAACGTTAGCAGAAGGAAAGAAATCATAAAAATCAGATCAGAAATAAATGAAAAAGAAATGAAGGAAACAATACCAAAGATCAATAAAACTAAAAGCTGGTTCTTTGAGAAGATAAACAAAATAGATAAACCATTAGCCAGACTCATCAAGAAAAAAAGGGAGGAGACTCATATCAATAGAATTAGAAATGAAAAAGAAGTAACAATTGACACTGCAAAAATAAAAAAGATCATGAGATATTACTACAAGCAACTCTATGCCAATAAAATGGACAACCTGGAAGAAATGGACAAATTCTTAGAAACGCACAACATGCCAAGTCTGAATCAGGAAGAAATAGAAAATATAAACAGACCAATCACAAACACTGAAATTGAAACTGTGATTAAAAATCTTCCAACAAACAAAACCCCAGGACCAGATGGCTTCACAGGCGAATTCTATAAAACATTTAGAGAAGAGCTGACACCTATCCTTCTCAAACTCTTCCCAAATATAGCAGAGGGAGGAACACTCCCAAACTCATTCTACGAGGCCACCATAACCCTGATACCAAAACCAGACAAGGATGTCACAAAGAAAGAAAAGTACAGGCCAATATCACTGATGAACATAGATGCAAAAATCCTCAACAAAATACTAGCAAACAGAATCCAAGAGCACATTAAAAGGATCATACACCATGAGCAAGTGGGGTTTATTCCAGGAATGCAAGGATTCTTCAATATAGGCAAATCAATCAATGTGATATACCATATTAACAAATTGAAGGAGAAAAACCATATGATCAGCTCAATAGATGCAGAGAAAGCTTTTGACGAAATTCAACACCCATTTATGATAAAAAAAAAAAACCCTGCAGGGCTTCCCTGGTGGCGCAGTGGTTGAGAGTTCACCTGCCAATGCAGGGGACATGGGTTCGTGCCCCGGTCCGGGAAGATCCCACATGCCGCGGAGCGACTGGGCCCGTGAGCCATGGCCGCTGAGCCTGCGCGTCCGGAGCCTGTGCTCCGCAACGGGTCAGGCCACAACGGTGAGAGGCCGGCGTACCGCAAAAAAAACAAAAACAAAAAAAAACTCAAAAAAACCCTGCAGAAAGTAGGCATAGAGGGAACTTTCCTCAACATAATAAAGGCCATATATGACAAACCCACAGCCAACATCATCCTCAATGATGAAAAACTGAAAGCATTTCCACTAAGATCAGGAACAAGACTAGGTTGCCCACTCTCACTACTCTTATTCAATATAGTTTTGAAAGTTTTAGCCACAGCATTCAGAGAAGAAAAGGAAATAAAAGGAATCCAAATCGGAAAAGAAGAAGTAAAGCTGCCACTGTTTGCAGATGACATGATACTATACATAGAGAATCCTAAAGATGCCACCAGAAAATTAGAGCTAATCAATGAATTTGGTAAAGTTGCAGGATACAAAATTAATGCACAGAAATCTCTTGCATTCCTATACACTAATGATGAAAAATCTGAAAGTGAAATCAAGAAAACACTCCCATTTACCATTGCAACAAAAAATAAAATATCTAGGAATAAACCTACCTAAGGAGACAAAAGACCTGTATGCAGAAAAATTATAAGATACTGATGAAAGAAATTAAAGATGATACAAATAGATAGAGCAATATACCATGTTCTTGGACTGGAAGAATGAACATTGTGAAAATGACTCTACTACCCAAAGCAATCTACAGATTCAATGCAATCCCTATCAAACTACCACTGGCATTTTTCACAGAACTAGAACAAAAAATTTCACAATTTGTATGGAAACATCAAAGACCCTGAATAGCCAAAGCAATCTTGAGAACGAAAAACGGAGCTGGAGGAATCAGGCTCCCTGACTTCAGACTATACTACAAAGCTACAGTAATCAAGACAGTATGGTACTGGCACAAAAACAGAAAGATCAATGGAACAGGATAGAAAGCCCAGAGATAAACCCATGCACATATGGTCACCTTATCTTTGATAAAGGTGGCAGGAATGTACAGTGGAGAAAAGACAGACTCTTCAATAAGTGGTGCTGGGAAAACTGGACAGGTACATGTAAAAGTATGAGATTAGATCACTCCCTAACAGCATACACAAAAATAAGCTCAAAATGGATTAAAGACCTAAATGTAAGGCCAGAAACTATCAAACTCTTAGAGGAAAACATAGGCAGAACACTGTATGACATAAATCACAGCAAGATCCTTTTTGACCCACCTCCTACAGAAATGGAAATAAAAACAAAAATAAAGAAATGGGACCTAATGAAACTTCAAAGCTTTACAGAGCAAGGGAAACCATAAACAAGACCAAAAGACAACCCTCAGAATGGGAGAAAATATTTGCAAATGAAGCAACTGACAAAGGATTAATTTCCAAAATTTATAAGCAGCTCATGCAGCTCAATAACCAAAAAACAAACAACCCAATCCAAAAATGGGCAGAAGACCTAAACAGACATTTCTCCATAGAAGATATACAGATTGCCAACAAACACATGAAAGAATGCTCAACATCATTAATCATTAGGGAAATGCAAATCAAAACTACAGTGAGATATCATCTCACACCAGTCAGAATGGCCATCACCAAAAAATCTAGAAACAATAAACGCTGGAGAGGGTGTGGAGAAAAGGGAACACTCTTCCATTGCTGGTGGGAATGTGAATTGGTACAGCCACTATGGAGAACAGTATGGAGGTTCCTTAAAAAACTACCAATAGAACTACCATATGACCCAGCAATCCCACTACTGGGCATATACCCTGAGAAAACCACAATTCAAAAAGAATCATTCAAAATGTTCATTGAAGTTCTATTTACAATAGCCCAGAGATGGAAACAACCTAAGTGTCCATTATCGGATGAATGGATAAAGAAGATGTGGCACATGTATACAATGGAATATTACTCAGCCATAAAAAGAAACGAAATTGAGCTATTTGTAATGAGGTGGATAGACCTAGAGTCTGTCCTACAGAGTGAAGTAAGTCAGAAAGAGAAAAACAAATACTGTATGCTAACACATATATATGGAATTTAAGGGAAAAAAATGTCATGAAGGACCTGGGGTAAGACAGGAATAAAGACACAGACGTACTAGAGAACGGACTTGAGGATATGGGGAGGGGAAAGGGCGAGCTGTGACAAAGCGAGAGAGAGACATGGACATATATACACTAACAAACGTAAGGTAAATAGCTAGTGGGAAGCAACCTCATAGCACAGGGATATCAGCTCGGTGCTTTGTGACCGCCTGGAGGGGTGGGAAAGGGAGGGTGGGCGGGAGGAGACACAGAGGGAAGAGATATGGGAACATATGTGTATGTATAACTGATTCACTTTGTTATAAAGCAGAAACTAATACACCATTGTAAAAGCAATTATACTCCAATAAAGATGTAAAAGAAATTAAAAAAAAACTAAACATAGAATTACCATATGACCCAGTAATCCCACTACTGGGCACATACCCTGAGAAAACCGTAATCAAAAAGACACATGCACCCCAATGTTCACTGCAGCACTATTTACAATAGCCAGGTCATGGAAGCAACCTAAATGCCCATCGACTGATGAATGGATAAAGAAGATGTGGTGCATATATACAATGGAATATTACTCATCTATAAAAAGGAACGTAATTGGGTCGTTTGTTGAGACGTGGATGAATCTAAAGATTATCATACAGAGTGAAGTAAGTCAGAAAAGAAAAACAAATATTGCATATTAACACATGTATGTGGAACCTAGAAAAATGGTACAGATGAACCGGTTTGCAGGGCTGAAATTGAGACACAGATGTAGAGAACAGGCGTATGGACACCAAGGGAGGAAAGTGGAGGGGGGCAGGGGTAGTGTGACGAATTGGGAGATTGAGATTGACATGTATACACTGATGTGTATAAAATGGATGACTAATAAGAACCTGCAGTATATATAAAAAAACAATTGTGGTGGAAGCTGTGTATGTGGGTAAGGTAGGAGGTGTATGGGAGCTCTCTGTACCTTCCACTCAGTTTTGCTGTGAACCTAACACTGATCTAAAAAAATAAAGTCTGCTAAAAATGTTGGTAAAACTGGTTTGGGAGAGAAGATAAAACATCCAATTTAAAACATACTAAGTTTGAGATACCTAAAAGAGACACTTGCTGAGAGGATGAAAGAGATACTATTAACTCTGTGACATAACACTACGTTTGATGTGTTAAATACTGTCATACTATTATTTGGTAGAAAATTTCCTATAAAAATATTATGGATACTAAAAAGTCATTTTGATCAAAAAATCACCTAATTATTGAATAAATAAATTGGTTGTTAACGGCCTATTTTACAATATAAGTCCTGGTGACCAAGTATATACTAACTTGTCTTCTTTTCTGTATTAAAAAAGCTAACAAGCACATTATTGTACTATAGTTTTGCAAGATGTTGCCACTGGGGAAACGGTAAAGTATACACAGGAGCCCTGTGTGTTATTTCTGACAAGCGCATGTGAATCAGTAATGATCTCAAAATACAGTTTAATGAAAAAAAAAAATTAACCAAAGAACAAGGGGACAGGTGATAGGTAATAAGATAAGGAAATCCTTTCTTTTCTCTGTGAAAGAATTTGACCTTGGAATAGCATTTTAGCTCTGTTCCCCTGGTAACCACCCAAGAAAGTATGTCAACTGTGTTTCTGAACAATCTTATTTATGGTTCTGACTGCCTTGGTAACATGCTCAAAAGATCCATCGGCTGCATAATGAGACAACATTGCTTAAGATAAAAATGACTCCTGATTGGTAACGTGTATTTACACTGGGCAAGTCCCTTGGAAACTAAGCTATTCTCATAGGCTGTTACAAGATACATTAGATCTGATAGGGCCTAGGGCTTCAAAGCCATCATGAGTCTTGCTTCCCTGTACCTGAGCTATCATCTGAAACATCTGAGGAGACAACTGCTGAATAGTTGTATGCACCTCTGAAAAGACCACTCCCACTGAAGGGAAATAACTGACAAAGACCAGCTGGCACACTGCACTCCTTCAAAACATAAATGAAACAATTAAATGGTGTGAAGCCAGCTGAAATTATGGCTGCTGGGCCAGAAGATACTTCTGGACACTTGGAAGATGTGGAGGATAATGGCCCAAAAGTTACACCTATCTAATCTTAGCTACATATTCTTGAATAGAAGGTATAAGATCTAAATTTTTCTGTATGTTAAGATGTATGGGTACGTTTATTAATCATAATTTTTTACCTTTCCCTTTTGGGACAGAAAATGTGCACTTCAACTTAAAGATTATTCTCAGGTTTGTCCTTCTGTGTGGGCCATTGTTACCTGGTGTCTGGAGGCCTTGAGAACACAAAGAATCACATGCCTTATGAGCATAGTGCTTTAGACACAGGAGGATATCTGTAAGGGGTATCTTGAAATCTTTACAAAATATATTCTACGGTAGCAAGAGATTAATATGCCACAATTTGCTGCTACTTGATGTTTGCTAAACAAGTTATTGCTGCTTGATTTTTGTGAAGGGGGCTCTTAAGATTCTTGTGAATTTTTCTTCTTTAAGATATTGTTCTGCCACCCATAAGATTATTAGAGGTGATTTACGACTAGAATTGTTTGCTGATATTTGCACCACTAAATCACATTTCTTGGGCTGATGTATTGCTGAGCCAAGAAATGAAAGAAAGTATTAATGTAATGTCATAAATAATGTGAGTGAGAATAGAATAAGTGTGGATTACTTGTTAGAACTGGATCAATTTCAAATGTTTCAAAATATGTGCTCCTTAAACCTAGCCAGTGATTTTAGTCCTATAGGACAAGATAAGATTTGGGTTTCAATGTTATTAATTGGTATAGGTATAATGATATGCAGTACTGATTACACATACATGTTGTTATGTATTAGACAATTCATTAATTAAACCTCTTATAGGAAAAATTTTAAAGATGATGTAAGGATTGGAACCATGGGGATGACAGGCAGTGTGACCCCTTAAAGTCTACTGGTGGTAGAGCAAGCAGTGTGCTTCCAACTGGGGTCATCTGAAGACACAAAACTTTGCCACAGCTCCGGTACACAGCTGAGCAATGATGAACATAGCATATAGCGAGAATGTAGAGTCTGTGCTCAGGATAAAAGTTCTTTTTAAAAAAATTTATTTATTTTATTTTATTTATTTTTGGCTGTGCTGGGTCTTCATTGCTGTGTGTGGGCTTTCTCTAGTTGCGGCGACTGGAGGCTACTCTTCATGGCAGTGCTCTGGCTTCTCATTGCAGTGGTTTCTCTTGTTGTGGAGCACGGGTTCTAGGCACATGGGCTTCAGTAGTTGTGGCTTGTGGGCTCTAGAGTGCAGGCTCAGTAGTTGTGGCGTACAGGCTTAGTTGCTTCGTGGCCTGTGGGATCTTCCCGGACCAGGGCTGGAACCTGTGTCCCTTGCATTGGCAGGCGGATTCTTAACCACTGTGCTACCAGGGAAGTCCAGGATAAAAGTTCTTAACAGCATGAAATAACTGAACTGAGTTTCATATCAGTTTTGATATGAATTTTATCAATTTAAGTTTGATAAAATTCAGCCAGTCCTTCCAGAGGCCCTCCCTACCTACAGAACCATTGTTTGACACAACTAAATTCACCAAGGAATGTTTAAGAGCAGCTAAATTAAGTTACTGTGACCAAAAGGCTAAGGGACAGTTTACAGCATCTAGAGGTTTAGTAAAAGTTAATTTATGGCTGGGAGAATAAGAAAAATAGCTCTGATGGAGGACATCCCACATCACTGAAATTCCTGACTCCCTTCAGATCTGCTTGTACCCTTTGGTACCAAGTAAATCATATTTCACAGAGAACTTGAAAACTGTGATAGTGACTTGAAAGAAACTTGAGCTGATACTTCACAAAAGAACATATACAAATGGCCCATGAGCACCTGAAAAGGGGCTCAAAATCATTAGTCTTCAGGGAAATACGAATTGAAAGTACAAAGTACAATGAGATGCCATTATACACTCAATAAAAGGCTAAAATGAAAGAGATGACAGTACCAAGAGTTAGTGAACATGTGGGAATTCTCCTACATTGCTCCTGGGAGTGTAAAATGATAAAACCAATTTGGAAAGCCATTTAATAGTTTGTTATAAAGTTAAACGTCACCTACTGTTATGGACTGAATGATTGTGTTCCTCCCAAAATGCATATGTTGAAGTCCTAACCCCCAGTGGATGGTATTTGAAAATGAGGCCTTTGGGAAGTAATCAGGGCTAGTTGAGGTCATGAGGGTGGGGCCCCCCTGATGGGATTAGGGCCCTTATAAAATGAGACACCAGGGATCTTGCTCTCTCTCTCTCTCTCTTTCCTGCACTCATAAAGAGATCGTGTGAGCACACAGCAATACAGCAGCTGCCTACAAGCCAAGAGAAGAGGCCTCAGAATAAACCCTACCTTGCTGGTGCCTTAATCTTACACTTCTCAGATCAGAACTTCCCAGGACTTTTTAGCCTCAAGAACAGTGAGAAATAAATTTCTGTTGTTTAAACCACCCAGTCTGTGTATTTTGTATTACTCTGCAGCCCAAGCAGAGTAATACACCTACCCCACAATCAGTTGTTCTAGTCTTAGGTATTTACCCAAGAGAAATAAATCTATGCCCACCAAAAGATTTGTGCACCAATGTTCATGGCAGCTTTATTCATAATAACTTAGAAACAATCCAAACGTCCATCAACAGGTGAATGCATAAACACTGTTGTACATTTGTGCAATGAAATACTACACAGTGGGACTTTCCTGGTGGTCTAGTGGTTAAGAATCCACCTTCCAATGCAGGAGACGTGGGTTTGATCCCTGGATGGAGAACTAAGATTCCATATTCAGCAGGGCAACTAAGCCCGTGCAGTGCAACTACTGAGCCTGCACGCCACAACTAAGAGAGCCTGTGCACAGCAACTAGAGAGAAGCCCACATACCACAATGAAGAGCCCACGTGCCACAACTAAGACCCGATGCAGCAAAAAATAAAATTAAATAAAGTATCGATACACAGACCATAATAAATTAATCTCATAAATAATATGATGAGGGAGAGAAGTGAGACACAAAAAAGTACATACTATAAGATTCCATTTATATGAAGTTTTAGAACTGGCAAACTAATTTATAGCAAAAGATATCAGAACAGTGGTTGCTTCTGGATGGGTGGTTTTGAGTGGGAAGTAGTTTGAGGGAACTTTCTGGGATAATGAAAATGTTCCATGTTTTATTTGGGGTCAAACAAATTTATCAAAATTGACGAAAATGTACACTTAAAAATCTGCATTTAAAAAAGAGAATAAATAAAAAGACAAGAAGCATCATTAACATGACTGTTTCAAGTTGCTGTTTTGGCCAGTTTGTGATATTGTGATTTATAATAATATATATATGATCTTCAACCAGTTTCTGGCACAGAGCTCCCCAAACCCTTGGGATTTCCTAAGTGGTAAGAGTGATAAATGTGTCTTTTGATATTCATAACAAGCTCTTTTCAACCACACCAGACCTTATGTTAATGAAATAATTTTTGGAAAACACCTAGGATGGGGGCAGGTTGCCAGGGAACAAACCATGTTATTAGAGGGTTGAAGTAGCCCCATCCCCACTCCCCAATATCAGGGAGGGAAGAGGGGCTGGAGAGCTGGAGATTGAGTTCAATCATCAATCATCATTTAATCAATCATGCCTATGTAATGAAGCCTCTATAAAATCTCAAAATGACTGGGTTTCAGAGCATCCAGGTTGGTGAACTTGTGGAGGTGCTGGGAGAGAGGTGCTCAGAGAAAGCAAGAAAACTCTGCATCCTTTCCCCATACCTTGTCCTATGCATCTCTTCCATTGGGCTGTTTCTGTATTATATCCTTTTATAGTAAACTGGTGATTTTGTAAGCAAAATGTTATCCTGAATTCTGTGAGCTTCTCTAGAATATTAATCAAACTTGAGGAGGTGGTGCATAAATCTCTGATTTATAGCCAGTAGGTCAGAGTCACAGGTAACAATCTGAACTTGAGATTGGTGTCTGAAGTGGGGGTGGGATTTGGGGTGGTGGACAGTCTTGTGGGACTGAAGCCTTAACTTGTGGCCTCTGATATCATCTCCAGGTAAACTGTGTCACATTCAGTTAACAGCTTGGTGGTGTTAGATAAAATACAGGTTGGACATTTAATGCGCCCTCCTGTGGATGAATATGGAGCAGAGCTGAAGACAAAGTTGACACATCAGTGAGTAAGCCCATTAAGTTTCTCCAGTTGGCATCCATTTTGAAATACTTTTCACATCATCTCTTGCAGAATGGTGCTTGCTTTAAAAAAAAAAAAAATGTGTGTGTGTGTGTGTGCCATTTTAATCATTCAATATTTTCTTTACCAGAGCCCTAATTGCATTGTTCTCACCATACACTCTTTCTCGAAAGCAGTACATTATTTGACAGATTGTTGACTAGATGATAAGGGACAGTTAAACTACCACGACTCTCAAATGGTTGAAGTATCTGGTCTCAGAGCCTGCTAAGGGCCTATGTATCCCATTTCTAACAGAAATGTTACTAAAGACAGGGAAGCCCCATGTGTGGGGTCTTTCATTAATCAGAAAAGAAGTCTTCCTAGAAAAGACTCGTTTCAGTAGTCCTAGACTGTGGTACTCCAGAGAGTTTGACACCATTGGGCACTGCACCATTTTAAGAGTCCTCTGGTGAGTGGGAAGAGGGTTATTTGAAGGGAATGAAAAGAGGAGAGAACCTTCCTTGCTCAGGAGAACACAAATGGAAATTGTGGCCTAGACATTCATTCCCTTACAACTATCAGTAACTATGCACTCCTGGAAAAGTCTTAATTATTCACAGGTATCTGCAAACTCTAGAAAAACTCATGTGAAGAGGTACATCAGCATGTACAGAATATTTATAGCAGCATTTTTTCCCAAGAAATTTTATTGTGGTAAAATACACATAAAATTTACCATCTTAGCCATTTTCAAGTGTACAGTTCAGTGGTATTAAATATATCCACAGTGTTGTGCAACCATCACCACCATCCATCTCCAGAACTCTTCATCTTGTAAATCTAAAACTCTGTACCAATTAAACAATAACTCCCCGCAGCACCTCCCCCCAGCCCCAGGCAACCACCATTCTGCTTTCTGTTTCCATGATTCTGACTATTCAAAGTACCTCATATAAGTAGAATAATAGAGTATTTGTCTTTCTGTGACTGGTTTATTACAGCAGCATGTTTTTTAAAGCTACTATTACTCTTACTTGAAAATGAAAAACAAACAAATAAAGCTTGAGATAGTCTATTGTGAGCCATTTGATTAATGAGAGAGAAAGGATTTTGTTTAACGTTGTTTTCTGTTTCATGTTTCTTGTTCTGCTTCTCTGGCCTTCTCGTAGGTTACTTAAACATTTTTTAGACTTCCACCTTGATTTATATAGTCTTCTTCAGTATATCATTTTGTATAATTTTTTAGTGGTTGCTCTAGGTATACACACATAACTTAGCAAAGTACAGAAACCTTAATTCCACTGAGGTCCCTCTGTCTCCCCACTTTTTAAAATATAATTGTCTTAAGTCTTTCCTCTGTATACATTGGGCACCAATCATGCTATCATTTTTGCTTCAACCATCACTTATGTTTTAAGAAACTCATAGGTAAGAGAGTCTATTTTAGTTATCCCTATTTTTACCACTCTGATGTTCTTTTTTTTTTCTCTCTGCAGTTCCAAGCCTTCTTCTGTTATCATTTACTTTGTTTAGAATACTTCCTTTAGTTATTCTTTAAGGGTAGTTCTGCTAGCAATGAATATTCTTGGTTATCCTTTGAGAATGTCTTTATTTCCCTTTTACTCCTGAATTGTATTTTCACCAGATATAGAATTCATGGTTGACAGTTCCTTTTCTTTCCACTTGAGAAAAACATGCTGCTCCCTTTGGCTTCCACAGTTCAGATGGGTGGGGGGCGGTTTCCCACTGGTGTTTGGTTACAGTAAGGTGGGTGTTACCAAAAAAGTTCTCTGTGTTAGGCCACCTTTTTCCCCAGTTTCAACTAAGGGAAATAGGCTTTTCTTAGAGTTTTGTTTTTGTTTTTTGTTTTTCTTGTCTGGGTCTGTTGTTGGTTCTGGCTTGGAAGCTTCTGCAACATCCTGGCTGAGAGATACAGGAGGTGATAAGGAAAACAAGGGAATTTACCACATGTCCTTCCCTGGCTCTAAAGTTCTCAGTTTGCCTTCTTCCTTCCACATTTCAGAGTCTTCCTGTGCTTGTTTGTTGTGTTATGTCCATGGATTTTTAATTGTAAAAGGGATGACATGCGAGGAATGGGGCTACTCCATTTTGGGTCAAACCCCAGGTATTGAGTTTTCCTCAACATTTTATTATGAAAATTTTCAAATACAAAGTAAAGTTGAAAGAATTTTACAGTGAATGCCCATATATCATCACCTAGATTCTACCAATAACATATTACTAAATTTGTTTTATCATGGTTCCTAAAAGATAAAACTTGGAAACAACATAAATGTCCATTGACAGTATAATAGGTCAAGTTACCTGCAATAATGGGGATAAAGCTGACAAAATGTTTGGAGAACAAAGCACACACAAAATACGATTATATGACTCTATTTTATAAAGTTAAAAACAAGTAAAACTATTACGTAAGGATGTATGAGTAGGTAGTAAAACCATAAAGAAAAGCAAAAAAAGGTCTATCTCAAAAGTCATGATAGTAGGTGATTAGGAAGAAGGTACTGAGTGTTAGTAGGGGGCTACCTCTCAAGTTGGGTAGATGTTTACAGGGGTGATCTCTTTATAATCATGTGTTACACTGGATTATATGTTCTAATTAGCTTTCTGTATGTATAGTTTACATTTTTTAAAGTATGAGAAATATGATTCTATTTTTGTTTCATACACACAAATGTGTGTATGCACATACAACAGCATATATGAATAGCATATAAACGTAATCAATGTTTCTGTTGGATTTATTTCTTTATTACGTGTTTCTTTATTCCATATACTGTGTGTAAATTTTTTTAACAATGAATGCATTATTTTCATAGACAGGATAAACAACAAAGCACTTTTCTCTTTAAAAAATTGTGCATATACAGTATTTCAAAATGATACCAAAAATTTTAACATTTCAATAGGAAATGGCCAAAGTACCCATACAGGCAATTAATATACCTGAATGGTTCAATAAATATGATATTATATTTAATTTCAAATTAAATATAAAAATTTTGCTCTATTAAATAAGAAAGAGCATATTTTTTAATCATTAAAAAGAAAAAAACCCAGAGTGGGCATGAGTGTCAGAAACTGCTTATGGAAATATAAATTGTTAAATCTTCCTGGAAGGCAACTAGGCAATGTACTTAGAAATCTACCAGTCCTTGATCCAGCAATTCAACTTCAGGGAATTTAAACTAAGAAAATAATTTTCAGGCTTCCCTGGTGGTGCAGTGGTTGAGAGTCCGCCTGCTGCTGCAGGCGACACGGGCTCGAGCCCTGGTCTGGGAAGATCCCACATGCTGCGGAGCAACTGGGACCGTGAGCCACAACTACTGAGCCTGCACGTCTGGAGCCTGTGCTCCACAACGAGAGGCCGAGATAGTGAGAGGCCCGCGCACCGCAATGAAGAGTGGCCCCCGCTCGCTGCAACTAGAGAAAGCCCTCGCACAGAAACAAAGACCCAACACAGCCAAAAATAAATAAATAAATAAATAAATAAAAGAAAATAATTTTCAAAGATATAGCTATAAGGATATTAATGGAGCAAAAAACTAGGAAAAATATAACTAACAGTAGGGGTAAAATATTAGGTAAATACATTTAAATAAATAAGTTTAAATATGTTTAACAAAAAAATTTATTTAAATGCAATAGAATGTACTGAAGTCACTGAAAACGCTACTGACGGATAATATTTTTTGGCAAGTTCAAATATTCAAGGAATATTCTTAAGTGGGGAAAAAAACCCACACATAATTGTAACCAACATAGGTTACAATTGCTATCTGCAATATTCCATTTTGTTAAAAACAGATTGGTGTGACTATCAGAGAGATTAATATGGAGTTCAAAGGGCTGCTAAAAGATGTTCACCAAAATGTTAATCATTTATTTTTGTGTGGTGGTATCAAGTGCATCTTTCTTTATTTTATTTATCAAACCTTCTAAATGGGACATGTGTTTCTTTACAAATAAAAAAAAAATTTGTTGGCTTCTCAGTGCCTGAAATGGCCCTCCTCTCCTGCACTGCCTCTGACTCTTCCCTCCAATCTCACTCTCTCAGTGAGGCCTGTGAGGACCCACCCTACTCACTTTCCCAAATGAGCCCCAAATCCCCACCACACTGCTCTCCTTTCACTTTTTCCCATAACACTTATCTCCTAAAATGTTATATAATTATATTCATGGCTTATTGTCTGCTCTCTACCTCCTTCCCCCACCCCCACCTCCCAAAACAGTTCTCCAGAGCAATGATCTCTCTTTTGCCCACTGAGGTATTTCAAATCCTTTACAATGGGGCTTGGCACATAGCAGGTGATCCATACATTTTTTTTCTAATATAAATTTTTCTTTCTTTATTTTTGGCTGTGTTGGGCCTTCGTTGCTGCTCACAGGCTTTCTCTAGTTGTGGTGTGAGCAGGGGCTACTCTTCGTTGAGGTGCGTGGGCTTCTCATCGCGGTGGCTTCTCTTTCTTGCGGAGCATGGGCTCTAGGAGCACAGGCTTCAGTAGTTGTGGCACATGGGCTCAGTAGCTGTGGCTCGCCGGCAGAGCACAGGCTCAGTAGTTCTGGCACACAGGCTTAGTTGCTCCAAGGCATGTGGGATCTTCTGGGACCAGGACACGAACCCGTGTCCCCTGCATTGGCAGGCGGGTTCTCAAACACTGCGTCACCAGGGAAGTCCTCCATACACTCTTGTTGAAAGACTTAAAGGGAAATAGGTTTGTTCCTGGCGGTTGTCTACTTGCCTTGCTATCATTTACACAGATGCAGAGCTACAAGTCACTGCCCTGTAGGAACCTCTGTTTCCTCCTGGAAGAACTGGGAACTCAGGAGCCAGCAGCCCAGGGAGCTCGACCACGAACCCAGAATGGAGTCTGGACAAGTGACAGGCTCAGCCGGGGCTCTCCTCGCAGACAAGCTCGAAAAACTACATTTCCCAGGATCTTTTGTTCTCGCTTGGACTACATTTGCCAGAGGGGCTCGCGACTGTCCTTGCCCCGCCCCTCCCGGACCTACGTGGGGCGTCGGGCGTTTGCCGCTGGCGCGAGCTGATTACCCGCCAGAGGTCCGCCCAGGCGGCACCGCGGGGAGTCCCCAGCGGAAGCTGCTGTCCGGCCGTGGCAGTTCCGGAGCCTCCAGCCTGCGGCCCGCGGAACCCCCGAGGCCTGGGCGAGGTGAGCGGCGGGGGGTAGGCAGGATGTGGGAGGGAGGACCGGGCTTCGGGAGGATGCGTCGCCGGGGCATGGGGCACAGGCCCAAGAGACGCGAGCCGGGCCTTTGTGGGGGCCGGCGGGCCGAGAGCCGGGCACCCCTGGCTCTGTCCGCCTGTCGCCCCCAGCCGTCCCACTGACGTGCCCCTGAACGAGACAGGTCGGGCACTTCGTCCCCATTGGCTGGACCCAGCCACCCTCCTGCTTCTTCCCGACCAGTTCCCAGCGCGCTACGTGCCCAGCGCCTGCGGGCATTTGAATTTGTTTCGGGCCGGCAGTGAACGTGAGAAAATTATTTCCTCCCTTTATCATCACCCCTGCACTCCCGAGTGACAGGCTTGTTTTGCGCGAGAAGTGAGTCGCCGGCTTCCCCCAGTGGCAGAGCCAGGACTGGACCCGGGTCTTTGGTTTTCTGTGCCCTTTCCTCAAGACAGCAGCCCTCTCCCCGCCATAGGAGAGCTGATGTTTTCCCTTTCCGAAACAGCTTTCTCTAGAAATCTGGAAATTGTTTACTTGACAGGAGGGGGAGGAATTGGGTGGGAAGGCTTGAGGTGGAGAAAAGTTGTCACATGCACGCAGGGAAGTTAGAGCAGGTGCTCTGGAGCCTGCGGTGCTTGGAATCCTGGTGCCACCCTCCCTGGCTGTGTGGACTGGGGCAAGTTGCTCCCACTCTGCCCTCAGTTTCCTGATCTATAAAATGGGGTGCTGACAGTGCCAACTGTGCTGTGGGACTCGATGATGTATTGATAGGTAGTGCCTGGCACGCGGTGAGGCTCAGGGAGTTGCTGCTACTGCTGATGGAGTCCTAGGACCTTTTCCTCTGAGCCAGGGAAAGAGCTGGGCCTGGACCAGGATGACCCAGCCCTTCTCTCTGGTCCTGTCTACCCCTCGTTCCTTCTGACTTCCTTCTCTGAGGGCACTTGGCATCATTTTCAAGTGATATAAAGGTTTCAGAGCTGCTGATTCTGAGGGGTGGAAAGCAGAAGGGGCTTCCTCCTGGCTCCCTTTTTCTTCTCTCAGATCTGGCTTCTGGAGACTTCTCCCATCCTAAGGGGAAACTGCCCAGAAAGAGGACATGGCTACTGAACAGAGGGAAGCAAGGTCTCAGGTGAGTTCATTGCCATCTCAGGTCTTAGAGACAGATGGGTTTTTTTGGTTTTTTACCCTTAAACTGACGTTTTCTCCCCAGTACAGTCTTCGCCAGAATTTGGAGCCAATGTCCTTCTCCTTGGAAGAGTTGGTCCACCCTGGTGGATGGTAGATTGCGTAGGGAATGCTTGCCTCCAACCCCCCAATCCATGGCCTGTGTTTCTCTTTTTTTTTTTTCTAATAGACACTCTTTTATTCATTAATCTCAATTCACTGTATGATTACTGAATTGATAGATAAGATGCCACACGTCTTATACCACTTAGGGTCAGAACAAACAAACGTGCGCACTTGGCAGAGTTCCTTTCTGGCCTGCCTCCTTTGCTCAGTCACGTCCCCCTCCCTACCCTTGGCCAGAATGCTTTTCTTTTTCTTTCCGCCCGTGAGAAATCCTCATGATACCTTTGCCAGGCTTTTCCCAGTCCATAGTTTTTAGTTTTTTCTCCATCTTAACTTTCTGGATCATGTGCCTTGCTTCTGTCACTCTCTTGAAAACTGATATTGACCTGCCATTTTCATCTTTATGTTGTGAGAATGAGGATGGGACCCCATCCAGGTGAGCCACTGTGTGAACAAAGGATAGCCATGTTGGTGGGGACATAGATGGAGAGGTCTCTTGACTCCCAAGAGCAGAGAGAAGACTCCTCAGGAAGCAGCAGTGAGAGTTTCATGGGATGTTGGTAGTGGAGAGGCAGTGTATACGGTGATTACTCAGTGGGGCTTTTGAGCCAGATGGCCAGGTTTGTGCCCATCTCCTCTGTTGCTGTTAATGGGTCTTGGGCAAATAAGTCCACCTCTCTGTGCTTCAGTTTCTTACCTCTGTGTGCCTCAGTTTCTTCACCTGTAAAATGAATACAACAACCGGGCCTACCTCAAAGGGTAGATGAGAGGATCCTGGGAGTTAGTACATGGAAAGCGTTCATATCAGGGCCAGGCACATAGTAGATGTTCAATATGTGGTGCTTGTGGTAGCTAAACGATATTATTCTAGTTCATGATGTCTATCTATCTACTGTTGGTAGATAGAAATGACTGTACAGTGTCCTTCCTTTACTCATCCTCATCTAACAATAGTAGTTAACGTCGCTGGGGAATATCCTGAGGGCTTCACCTTTGTTCTCACTCTCATAGCGAAGCAGAAGTTATTACCCCCATTTTACACTTGAAACTGAGGCTCAACGAAGTCAGGTAACCTGAAATCAAACCCAGGTATGTCTGGCCTCTAAATTTATGTTAGTTATCATCCAGCCTTTCCTCTGGTATATCTTTCAGAACACGGGACAGGCCTGGCCCCCAAATTACCAGAGTTCTCTGCAATGTGATGTTGTGTATCTTTTGGACCCATGAAATGTGGTAGTGGTTGATCTTCTGAGACTGTGGCTAGGACCTGCCTCTGCATATTTGGGCTACTTTTTTCTAAGCCTTTCCCATTCCATTCCAACAGAGCCAGGCTGCTCTCTTACCCAGAATCTTCTCCATCCCTGCTTGTGAGTCCTATGTGACATTTCTCCCTAACCTCACCTGCTGCCGATACATCAGTACCACGTGGACTTGTGTGTAAAACTCAGTGACAGGGCATTTAAGACCAGAGAGAGAATATACCCACCAAGTGCTGGGTTAAAAGAAAACTTCAGTTATCGTCTTGTCTCTGCCATTGAAAAAGTATGTGACCTGGTATCTTAACTGCCCTGGACATTGTGTTTCTCATCTCTAAAATGAGGATTGAACCAGGAAATGGTATATGGTCCTGTCCAGCGCCACTTTTCTTGTTCAGATTGTTTCATGCGTTTTTCTTGTCTGCCAGTTGGATTGTAAATTCTTTTGAGGGCAAAGATCATTTCTTGTATTCCCCGCCGTGTGCCAATAAATTATCTTATACATGCACTGCATGTTAATGTTAAAAATTTCAGAGAATAAAAAAGTAAAATCACTCTTACCCCAACATCTTGAGATAATCACGGTCATACCTTTGGTATGCAGCCCTCAGAATAATTTTCTGTGCATCTTTATTTATTTGTTATTTATTTATGTACATGTGTACATATGTATGTATGTATTTTTTTATTTTATCATTTTAACTTTTTATTTTGATAAAATATACATAAGATTAAATTTACCACTTTAACCATTTTTGAGTATATTGGCATTAAGTATGTTCACAGTGTTGTGCTACCATCACTACTCTTTATCTCCATTGTATGGATTATCATTTATTTCTTAACCCTATGAGATAGGCGTTGAGAGGCAGTTCCTTGGATTGCAATTCTACCTCTACCACTGACCAGCTGTGATATTGTGATTCATAATATTAAATATATATTTGGTCTTTGTCCGTGTTCCTGGCACATAACTTCCAAAACCCTTGTGATTTCCTAAGTGGTTAGTAATATATGATTTTTATCCCTGAAATTACTTCAGAGCAATGAAGGCAAAATTGGTGTGTTTTGTATCCACACCAGAGTTTATGTTAATGAGGTGACTTTTGTACCCCACCTAAGGATGCAGGCTAATTGCCAGGGGAACCAACCTTGATTAAAGTGTTGGAATTTTCAGTCCTGCCCCCCGATAACCCCTCTTATCCATCTGTCGCCACCCTAGGAGATGAAAGTTGAATCAGTCACCAATGGTCAGTGATTTAATCAATCATGCCTATGTAATGAACCTCCATAAAAACCCAGAAGTGTTCAGAGTTCTTCCAGGTTGGTGAACATGTAGAGAGTCGGAGAGAATGGTGAATCCCGAGAGAGCATGGAAACTGTGCACCCCTTCCCTGTGCCTCTCTTTCATCTGCCAGTTCCTATATCTTCTTTTATAATAAACCAGTAATCTAGTAAGTAAATGTTTTCCTGAGTTCTGTGAGCCACTCTGGCAAATTAATCAAACCTGAGGAGAGGGTTGTAGAAACCTCCAATTTATAGCCAGTCAGTCAGCAGCACAGGTAACAACCTGGACTTGTGATTGACATTGAAAGAGGGCCAGTCTTGTGGGAATCTGACACTATCTTCAGGTGTCAGAATTGAGTTTAACTGTAGGACACTCAGCTGGTGTCCCACAATTGCTTGGTGTGTGGAAAAACCCCACATCTGGTGTCAGAAGTGAAGTAGTGTTGTATTAAGAGTAGAGGAGACATGCAGGAGGAGTGAGTTTTTCCTTCATACCAGTTGTGTGACTTGGATAAATTTCTCTTCGTTTTCTTTTGTGTAAAATGGACACAATAATAGTACCTTCTTCATGGGGTTGTTGTGAAGATAAAATAAAGATATACACTAAAGTTTAATATAAAGCTCTAAGAATAGTACTTAACCTGAAAAAAGCATTCAATAAATTATAGCTATTTTAATTTCCATTATTACTGTCCTCAAGCTTTAGGGAGCACAGAGTGCCTTATTTACACTAGTCTCTCTCGGTGATTATTGAGGTTGTTTCCATTTCTTTGCTGTTACTAACACCATGATAAATGTCCTTGCATGGGCATTTTTGTTCACTGTTCATTATAAAACAAATATAGTAATTGGAGAGTTAAAGAGTATGCACATTTTAAAGCTTGTAATGTATGTTATCAAGTTGCCAACAGGAAGATAATTCTAATTAACACTCCCACTAATGGCCTTAATACCTCCACACATCTCTTGTAGCAGTTAACTCGGGGCCTGGTTCATACTTCATGCTACTCAATATATATTTGTCATTGGTCAATTGTTCATTAAACAAATGACCTGGAACCTTCAGAACCTAGAATAATATAGAAGCATTTCATGGTAGCCCGTCTACTCCCCACTGCTGCCTTTTTCACCCTGTGTGATGGATGGTCCTGGATGAGCTGGGATGTTTGTCTCTACAGCTGTCAGTGACGTTCGAAGATGTGGCTGTGCTCTTTACGCGGGATGAGTGGAGAAAGCTGGCTCCTTCACAGAGAAACTTGTACCAAGATGTGATGCTGGAGAACTATAGTAACCTTGTCTCATTGGGTAAGGAAATTTCCCCTGTAGATACAGAATTCAGAAATTGGGATACCTCAGCATCTGATTTCCTGGATAAAAGCCCTGGGTCATTAAAAACTTTAGCTGAGTTTTGCCTTAGCAGTGTACAAACTGGATCTCCATAAATAAACCTGAAAACCTTTTTCTCCCTCGTAGGTATGGAATTGCCCCATGGATGGGACAATCTACAGAGCTGCACATTAGAAATGTGACTGCAGTGACTGCAGGCAACATTTTCCCACTGTGATTGAACTATGATGTGTTTGCTCATCTCTTAACAGAGAGTATCCCTCAACCTTTTTCTCTGACCCAGCACTGGCTTTTTTCAATTCTCTTTTACAGGGGTCAGCAAACTTTTTTTGTAAAGGGCCAGGGAGTAAATATTTTCAGCTTTGTGGGCCACATATAGTCTCTGTAACATATTCCTTTTCTTTTTTTCAACCATTCTTTGCTCAAGGGCCATGCATAGACAGCGGCCTAGATTTGGCCTATGACCCATAGTTTGCTGATTGCTGCCATCTTTCAAAGGGAGTCAGATAGTGTTTTCTCATTTTAAACAAGCTACTTGGTACATAATCCTTTCCACAGATACCTGTTACAAATATTAATTTAATCTGTACATTTAACAGTGTATACATATTCCCTCTTGTATAGAAAGCTATTAGCACCCTGTTAATCAAGTCTGCATGTTTATCATACTTCACTAACATACAACTAAATGTTGTATTGCCCCTTGCTTTTACCCTAACACACCCCTCACATTGTGGGGGCACAACTTGAGCATCCCACAGAAGTTCTCTGTATCATCCTTTGAGTTTTCCGCTCAGATCTCAGATACCTCTTTGTGTCAAGGCAAAATCAAGTCTTTTTTTTCTTTTTCTTCTTTTTGGTCTATGAGCAGGACTCCCATTTTCCAAACCCGAGGTGATCTCCCTGTTGCAGCAAGGAGAAGATCCCTGGAAGGTAGTGAAAGAAAGCCCTGGAGGCTCCTCTCTAGGTAAGTGGGTGGGGAATCTCTGCAGGCAGCAGTCTG